>NC_087513.1:92814977-93104977 GCF_963921805.1 Phalacrocorax carbo | reverse complement strand
GCACGCACGCTTTTGTCTGGCTCCTGAACGAGAGGGGAAGCACCTGCCGTAGCCGCAGAAGGGGGCTGAGGGCAGAGGAAGCTACTGCTGTAGGAGAAGCGTTAGGGCACACCTTCCCTTTGCAGCCTTCAGCACTTGCTCTGCGTCCAGGCCCCTCGGTATATGAACTGCCCGGTGTTTCCACACCACCCTTCAACACACGCTGCTCTGTCACGCCGTCAGTGACCACAGGTGAACGCTACTCTCAGCCCTGTCCAAGAGGCTGCGGGATGCTACTGGGTCTTACAGGCCCCACCGGGCACCTTGCTGGCTCCCATCCATTAACTCTGAGCAGGTGGCAGCAGGGTTTGTTCTACTTTTCTTTTACAGGCTAATTTTAAGTAGATTTCAGGACAGGCAGAGGCAAAGGGAGACTGCTTTTTTTACAAAGGAGTGGAAAAAGAACCCCTGATCTTCCTGATACTAAGTGTTATAGTGAAAGTTCTTATCTGTAAAGAAACAAGGCCCTAATATTTTTGTGTTGCAGTGAACTGCAAACACCTGGTTACGCATGGGCTAATGTTATTTAGCAGTATTTTGAGATGTATTTTTGCTCAGTTCTGAAGATAATAGTGCAAACCAAAGTTGAACATAACTCCTTTGAAAATTTGACCTTCATTACCAACCCACATATTCTCCCTTCACTTAGCTGCATTAATTTGCCATTTCAGAAAATGGTGTCTAGAGGTATGTGCTAGACCTTCAGCTTCAGCATTTCGCTGAACTAAGCGGAATTTCACAAATAGAAACAAGCAATTAATCCCCATGGCAATATTTGATAGACCTAACAGTTATACGGCACTGAGAGTACCGTTATGTTCAGCCAAAGGAAGACACACAGAATGAGGAGATAATGTGGGCAAGAGACAGATTTAAACTGTATTTAGTAATACACCTTAAAAAGAGGGAAACCTGCAAGGCTAACGGTCACTTCAAGGAAAGGCAGAGGAGCTCAGACCAGAGTGCACGTGAACTAGAATGAGAAGAAACTAGAACCCAAGTTCTGCTGAGGCAAATGTCCAACCCAAAACACAGTAATTTGGGGAAGCAGGTCCATGGCTTCCTGTGCTGTGGAAGTGAAAAGATGTTCCAATATGATTTCCAGAAAAGCAACGTAATAAGGCAAGTGAGCGGGGCAGTCATGGTTAACTTGCCCAAGGTGCATGGCTTTCCTTGGTTCCAAGAACGGCTCAAGAGGCTTCCACCATGGTTGAATTTATGGACATATGCATGAAAAAAATACCAACTACTATTTTTGTACCCCCCAGGCCCTGTAACTGTGCAATAGATTAATCCCAAAGCTTCCCTCACAGATCATGCCAAGGCAGGTCAGAGAAATGACTAGAACAGCCATATCATACTTCACCAGGACACTGCTGCACTAACAGGAACCACTGATCTACAAACAGACCTCTCCTTCACTCAAAAGGCTACCCAAATGCTATTATCTTACTCTACAGGGAACAACCATACAGGGACCAACATATAGTTTCTTACCAGCACTCTATCTTGTCATGCCCTACCACTTAGCATGAGAAATGAACTCTTCAAAGGCCCTCGCTTTGGTATGGAACCTATGGGAACTGTGCCACATCCCAGAGAAATAGTGGAATCAACAGAAAACCAGAATATGCACCAGATATGGCGCGGGATAGGGACACAGCAGGGGGAGATGGAAGTAGGGAAGATGCACTACTACTAAAAAAAAAAAATAGCCTAGAAACTTCACACATACCCCTTTGATAGCAGAGAGAATACAAACAATTAATCCTGGACTTGCAATTGATCTACTATTAAAAAAACGGAAGCATCTTCTAAGGAAGAATCACCTATATATTAAAAGGCTTGCACTCAGAAGGAAAAACAAACCCACACAATCAGGCATTCAGGTTCTGTTTCATAAGAACAGAACAGAAATCTCCTTCCCTGCTTGAATAAATACTTTGAGCAGGGTACAGAAATGCTTCTTCACGTAGATATAAAAAGTCCTCCTGAGGAACAAAAGAGAAAATGAAGTATTCCTCTATGTCCTTCCTTAATTTTATTACTTAGACATTATAAAGTTTATATAGTCTTATAGCATCGTGCTCAGATTTTATTTCTTTTTGCTTCCTTCATGCCCACCCCACCTCTCTACTCATCCTCCGACCTTTCCTACCTCACACTTGCCTCTCTTGTTCTGTTTTCACTTACGCCTGTGCTGCTCCTGTCCTGAAGAGGAAAGGTTTCTAAATGAAAAGCATATATAGAAAACCAAGAAGCAAGCAAATGTTTGTTTTTAATATTTACTCAAAAGCGTTTTAAAACAATAGCTTAATTTATAAATTTATTAACCTGTGGATACATGATTTAATTTCAGTTTGGAAACAAATTCCCAAAGTTGGTAACTTTTCTTCCTGGAACAGTTACAAAAATGTAGGTATTTGTTCAAAATAAATGACTGCCTTAAAACAGCAGTCCTTTGTTGAAGTCTGCACAGTTACTTGTAGGTATATAAAAAAAAAAATAATCACTTTCCGTCGTGTGTTGTAAAGGATAACTAGATGCCGAAGAGAATTTTCAGGTCAGCCAGAGTGAGCTTAGTGAAGGCCTCCCCTTTGCCTGATAGCACCTGCTGGGCGAGACCTTTCTTTCTCCTCTGGAGTTGTACAATCTTTTCTTCTACTGTTCCTTCACAGACAAACCTGGAAAAATCCAAAGCCACAATGCCTCAACTGCTGGAAAAAGTGTCAGCATTAAATAGCACTTCCCCTGTAAGTAAGTTCTTCCAAAGACTTGTCTTACTTAAATTTAACAGCCTATTAGAAGACTGACAAAATATACCTGCGCACAGACAACAGCTGTTCTCATATCCAGCTATTATAACATTTCAAATAAAAGTTTGATGCACTTTAGGCCTCGGCTTTGGTCATCTGAAGCAACAGTAATACTGTGACAAAACCCTGTAATAATTGTTTGACAACTGATAGCACCTGTATACTGAAATAATAATATTTTAGTTTCAAGTTTCTTTGAATTTGCTGTGCATTTACAAGGACTAAGCTGGCCTTTTAGTACTTACAATTACAGATGCTTTTTCTAAAAGCCGACTTTGCCACTTACTAGAAGTGCTCTATATGTTTATGTCAGTGACATTAGAAAGGTCCAGGCGTAGGGAGCATGATGAAAAATCTCTACTCAAAAAGAGAAGAGAAATGGTTTGATGTCTGAATTATTCTCAGGAAGAAACAGGACGTTCCCACTAAATCACAGGCTGAAAATCAATAAACCATCGCTAGCTATCAGGACAGTAACATGCAGGGAAGTGCCACATAGAAACATTTTCATATGGTCTCTCTCTTGGTGCCCAAACCCCAATCCCACTGTCAGAGCTTGTGTCTTGCTTTAAGTAAAGAAACAAGCCTCAGACCAAGGCCTTGTCTCACCAACTAAAGCCAGACAGTATGTGAGCAGCAACAGCCTCATTTACTGCTAAGGAAAATCCTGACCTGTGTATCACAACATCCTTCTGCTGCCCCACTCGGTAAATGCGGTCACATGCCTGGTCCTCGAGAGCAGGATTCCTGCAAGGTAAAAAAAAAAAACAACAACCAGGCTTCAGGGCTTATGTTCAGGAATAACTGAAATACCAAAGCCTCTCTGCTTGCCTCATTTACCTGCCTCCAGAGCATCCCGTTTTCTTCCTCTGCAGAACTAGAACTCCCAGGTTACTGTAGGTTTACTAGCTTGATTGCCAGTATTCACCCTGACTGTATTTCCCTTTTGCCTTGGTAAAAAGTATGCAACACCTCCACACAAAGCCAGCTGTATGAATTAGACTGCTGTTCCACACAGCCCCATGTTTCCGGCCAGTAGTAC
The DNA here is from genome assembly GCF_963921805.1 of Phalacrocorax carbo. Classification (NCBI taxonomy): domain Eukaryota; kingdom Metazoa; phylum Chordata; class Aves; order Suliformes; family Phalacrocoracidae; genus Phalacrocorax; species Phalacrocorax carbo. The sequence continues at coordinate 93,101,080 of NC_087513.1, read as the reverse complement.
TCAGAGAAAGCTGAGTAGCTGGTGAGGAAAGAGGAGGAAGTGAAGCAGGAAGGCAAACTCCATTGAAAGAGGCCTTGGCTCAAGAATATTTACAGAAGAAATGGTTCCATCTGGCACACAGTTACAGGGAATACTTGTTGGAGTAACTTCCATGTTGCAGAAACATCTCCTTAATGCTGCTGCTCAGCAGCTGGTTTTGTACCAAAGCACATTAGTTTGTTCTGTAAGTTCCCATGAGCAACATTTCCTTAAAAAAAAGCGATTCTGACTTTGATGAAAGACAACATGAATATTAGCACTATTTTCATAGCCCTGTAAAACCCCAAGGTACGCCAGCTATGCCTGATTACTACAGTCAACACAACTGACCTGTTTCAAGACAAATTCCTTGTAGGCACTACTGTCCCATTTTCATTATTGTAAGAAGTTAAGCCAGGAACTGCCAAGTGCCCAGTATCCTTCCGTGATACAGACTGCATACTTGCTTCCTTGGATTGCTATTACCCTCCTCTATTTCCATTACCCCTACAGAACTGTATTTCATGGTGGTGACTGACAAATCAGAGTGTCTTGAAAGAAGGCTGTATATTTCCATAACCCATCACTAGCACTTACCCTCAGCTAAACAATACAACCTAGTTGTATCAGACATCACAATACGCGTGGTGAGAAAGCAAGTAGTGTGCCCTACACGTAGCCCCCAAGATGGAACTTTTCTTTCTCTTTACCAGTGCATGTCAAGGAGAAAGAGGTGGCTTCCTCCAGTCAAGTTCAGGCCAACACCTCCAGCCAGCAAGGAGACCAACATTACCTTCAAAGGCCAAAAGAGAGTTAAGTTAAGGAACCACTTTCCAGAAAATTAATGCTCCGTATACTCCACATATTAATTTGAACCAAAGGATCTGTTTATCATGCTTATATTACATGTATATATTTATTATGTACCTGGGAGCTTGCCAGATATTACATGATGAGGCACAGAAGCCTGGACATGGAAGTTATGGCTCAGAGGTGAGCCCACCATTCCATATATATTACCCCGATACATTTTCACAGACCAGAGAAAGGACTGAGAAGTTCAGACTCTCTCCGTGTCCCTCTCAAATGACCAGCCCCTGCGATGACAGCCTGTTGCCAACAATGGGACCAATCAGCACTGACTCTGCATTGACACTAGTGATTACTTAAACACAGGCAACTGGACTGAAAGGGCCTGCTACTCCTTTCACTTTGTTTCCACATAACCCAATATTTAGCAAAAGATGAAGTAGCTGGGGAGGAGCAGAGGTAGAGCAGATGGCCAGTTGAGAGAAGATTTCTCATACAGCAGGAAAAGAACTCAGTTAAGGACAGAGACACTTGCTATATAGGTATAGTTATTATTCAGTTTCATGGTATGGTACCTTAAAACCCTATTCTTGTTTAAAGGGTCAGCTATTCATATAGCTGGCAGAAATCTTCCTTTGTTTAAGTTCAAAGCTAGAAGCTGCTGAGGAGTGGCTGAGGGAGCTGGGGTTGTTTAGCCTGGAGAAGAGGGGGCTGATGGGGAACCTTATCACTCTCTACAACTACCTGAAAGGAGGTTGTAGTGAGGTGGGGGTTGGTCTCTTCTCCCAGGTTACTAGTGATAGAACAAGAGGAAACCGCTTCAAGCTGCGTCAGGGGAGGTTTAGATTGGATATTAGGGAACATTTCTTCACTGCAAGAGTGGTCAGGCACTGGAACAGGCTGCCCAGAGAGGTGGTGGAGTCACCATCCCTGGAGGCGTTCAAAAACGTGTAGACGTGGCATTTCAGGACATGGTTTAGGAGACATGGTGGTGTTTGGTTGACAGCTGGACTTGATGATCCTAGAGGTCTTTTCCAGCCTTAATGATTCTATGAAATATCTGTTTTGTAGATAGCAGCTTGTTCAAGAAAGCCAGCAAAGAAAACAACCTAATGCACCACATTCTCTCCTTCAGCCACAGATCCATCCTCCAAGGAGACAGCTCGTCCTGCCTCAATCACAGGAATGTCAGTGTCCAGATAAAAGTGTAATCACTAGGAACAATTAATTTGGATTCAGATGTCTTTAGTCACCTGGCAAGCTTCCTTCCCTTGGCCAAAATTTCAGACTAGAAGCGATTTTCAAGACGAGCCAATACACTGTAGTTAATCAGTATTTAAAATGCACGGACCCCTTCCCCCGAAACCCCAACAACTCAAAAGTGAAAGAAGTGACACGAGGTCACCTTATTTTGGATGTGTGCAAAACTATTACTTCTCTCACCCCAATTCCAATCTTCCTGTCTTTATACTGGGGTGGGATATGCTTTTGTTAATTTTAGCCTCATTCACAGATGCAACTGTCATCCTCTCTTCTCAAAAAGATTAGTCTGGTCAAAAGACTTGTTGGAAAACAGCAATGAAGTCTTACAGGCTCCTTGGCAAGCCAGTGATGTACAGAAAGAAACATCCTTCAATGCAGAAGCATGAGCTAGAAACAACCAACCTGCTCTGAGTAAAGCTAATCGGCCCCACATCTTCCATATTACTCTCTGTGGCAAAAACATCTTTGAACACACCAAAGATTTGGACAACCTTTGAACTAGCTTTGAAGTTAAATGATGTCAGTACAGAGGTTAGTATCAAAAGGAGCTTTTTTAGCAGCGGCTCCCGCCCATTGTAAGATGTATGTTTTTATAGCTACCTCTTTCCCTGGCGATCTTTGCACCTAGAGGTCCAAATGAAAGTGGTGCCAGTAAATGGAATCACGAAATCAGCTATTGCAGCTGCTCACAGCAGCGCTAGTAACTGTATCCCTGCCCTGATGGCATACCTGAGGCCCTTTGGGATTGTTGTTGAACTCTTCTACCACATCCATTCTCTGTTTAGGATTGACAGAGCCATCCACTGTTGCATAATTCAGCCCTAGTCGCTGGAGATGCACAGCCACAACTTTCAACATACTCGTCCACTGAGAGACAACAACACTGGAGAGGGAGAAAAGGGAGTTTAGAACAAGTTCTGCATGTACTGTAACAGTTTGGTTATTGCAGTGCCTCACTCAAGAGGAGACAACGATTCAGGCACTCTTCCCCACTGCAAACAGGAGTCAAGCCCCCTCCCTATTTAGAAAGAGATTCACCTGTAGGTGTAGTGGTAGAACGTGCCGTGGAAGGCTAAGACCCCAGAAACTTCAGACAAATCACTTCTGGTTTTGGATTTTACATTGACACCTACCAATCACAATTCTGAGCTTTTTCTGCAAAATGAATCAATATCAACACTAAACATGGATTACCCTGGGCCTCTCCCCACATTTTTTGGGTTCAACAGTTTGGGAGGCAATAATTTGTTCAATAGCTTTTGGGTAGGGAACAAAAGTAATGTTGGTCTCCCCATTCTTGCTGTGGGAATGCTTTTTCGAAAGGGCTTCAGAAAAAGTGTTCTGCATATGGTGCAACTCTCAAGTTGCCCAAGAAGAGGCACCCCCCTAACAACACAGCTGTAACTACTTTGCAGCCACACACCTGTACCTACATTCTACATTGTTTAACAAAAACAACCAGAAAACCCTGTAACACTGCAGCCTGGTGCAGAGCAAAGACAGACAGAACTTGCCAGTGAGAGCTGCAGGACTGTAGCAACCCTTAAGTCCTCTGATCAATGCATTCCTTTATCTCAGACAGGTTTGGTTTTAACCTCAAATTCATTCCCCCACTTTTTTTGTGTGGTGGGGTGGGTTGCAGAGCTGAGGGCAAATATTTCTCAGCACAACGGAATTATTCCCAATTCTCCCAATTGGAGAAAAGAAGGGGCCTCAAAGCCTGAGGTTCCTCTCACATTCCCTTATGCTTACACTTACCTACATCTTAAACTAACCTCTTTGTCTTAGATTTTTTTTCCCCTCAAAATCCACTTTCAAGTACTGCAGTACTCCCACCATTTTACCATGCCAGGAGTTTTGTATTCAGTTATTTTAACCTATTTCTGCTGCTGTCAAGAGACATGCTTCTCCTAATCACTATGACGAAAGGACATGCTTACTAACCTTTTCTGAGACTCCGACTGAATAGTTTTCAGTTCTGCCAAGAGGTGAGCTATCTGCAGGGGGAAAAAAAAATGTGTTAGTCTCCTTGCTGTCATAACTCAGCTTATGCTTGGCTATTCTTCATTAAAATAGGAAGTGATCAAAATAACTCTTCAACTGGAATTTCTTCCAGATTTTCAAGATATTTTAATAGTCATTAGTAAGAACACTTCCACCACAGAAAACAGCGTTAAGAAATCAAATCATACAAACATGTTTTATAGATTCCAACCTTCCTGTGAGAAGCCAAGTTATTACCACCCTATTATTTCTAGCCTTTCACAAGCACCATGCTCTCACATGCATGCTTTTCTAAATTTCTGTGAATCCAATGCTCAAGATTTTCACTGACAGCTTTTCAGCAGTCAGTTTCTCAGAGCTTTATCAGATGTAGTCACCAACACCAGGTAAGTTGGAGCTTTCCCAGAAGGGATTCAGCAGACTATCCGTCTATCGGTCTAGTCACTTGATTTCATCTAAATGGTCCACTTAGCCTGATCTGCAATTACCAAGGTGTGACAGACAACTCATTAACAATTTAAAAGGCAAAGCGCTGAAATCCAAGCTTCTCAAGTAAGGTAAGAAAGCCACAACCAGAATACCTTGGTGCTCTCCTTAGTGATTTCAAAGAGATCAGTTTTAAAAGCTGTGCCATTGAGGTAGACTGTTGATTTGGAATCAGGAGTCTGGAGCTCAGAGAGGGTCAAAGCACTAAGTTGTTCCTCAATGGAGAGACAAAGACCTTCACTGTTCAAGTTAACTTGGTCCAGAGCCTGTAGGAAAGAAAGCAATATAATAAGGGATCACAGTCAAGCCCGAGATCAAATTCAGTGCTGATCCACAGTCTGCACGATGTCTGCTGAGGACAGTGGGTTTAAAGGAAACTATGCAATATGAAGACAGAATGATTAAGAAACACTACCGGTCAGACCAACAGTCCCTTTGGCCCCTTATTCTGCTCCAAGAAGAGACAGTGTAGGGAAAGCACACATGCTCAGCCATTTTCTGTGGTCCAGTCTCCTAAGTTTCCCCTCCCATAGCATTTAACAATGGCAGGATTAAAGATGTTAGAAGAGAAATCCCTGCCTGTTCCCTTAGTATCTGGACTTAATCTACAGCTGCTTTATGTGACAGATGAAAGAATTTCTGAAAGATTAGTCTACTTCATGCAAGGCAACTTGTGGACTTGTGCACTTTTCAAGACTAGGTTAAGATCAAGACTTCTTTGCTGGTAAAATTCTATTTTATTTTTTTTAACCTGAATAAAGGTATTTCCAGAGACACAGCTGCCCACATAGGTCATGCTGGGGGATTCTTCAGTAGGAAGTATGCCCATCTAAAACCTCTCAGGCTGTAAAACACACAGTCCTAGAAATGGCTCAGTTCATACACCCCTAGGTTAGCGATGCATAGGTGTTACAAAGTCTGTTAACTTACACAAACAGTTTTAAAAAATCCCCACAAAAAAACCACACACCACTACAATACAATGCAGTTACCACTTTCAGTAAGGAGAGATGGCAGCAGCACTGACGGAGCCTCAACAGCATGGACAAGACATGGGCAGTACTTGAGACCTGGGAGGCACTTTGGGAGCCTGCTAGAAATTCCTTTTGACTGACCCCAAACTCTTGTGCAACTGCCAAGGAAGGAAGACAAAGACATCAAGAGCTCTTGGAGGCACTTCCAAGTGCTGCCCAGCCACCTCCAGCAAGAATTTCATCAATAAGAGACAAGAACCAACAGGTAAGCAAATACCTGATTTAACAAAGGAACCCATCAAACCCCACTTAAAAAACCCAAAAGACAACACCACAAATCAGAGTACCACACACCTTGTACTAATACTGATATCTTTTCTCCGAGCAATTAGACCTTTACTTCACAAGGGAATTTTAGAACCAGGGAGGTTAAGAGATTTGCCCAGAGCCACAACAGTGAGAACAGACTTTTGGAATACTATGGTAGGATTCTTCATAACATCAGGGGAGTATTTTCCAAAGAATTTCTAAGTCCTGACCCCACGTGGCCAGGTCTGTTCCCCATCCTTAAGAGTCACTTCTGCAAATATTTTCAGGACAGGGTGTGCTCAAACCTTTCTCAAATGGGTTACCACCAGCGTACTCTCTGCCTTCATTTTTCTGCTCTTGCCTCTTTAGGTAGGATTGTAGTGTTGACCTGGAAAAACAAGACGAAGACTGTGGGATTTACTGCAGGAAAAAAGGCAAGAGGGACTTGAGCTTAACAAGCAAGCTGATGACGCATTAAGGTAAGGGAGGTTTCATTAATCATTTAGTCAAAAACTTACGACAAAAAAAAACCAGTTTTGTGTGCTTGAATACGATCAAAACCAAGATCCATTTCGGAAAAGACAAGAGGAAGCAAGTCTGCTTATTGGAATATCTTGCATATAATAGGAGCTAGGGCCCAATGGATAACATTCTTCATAACAAAAGGACACATTTAGATGTATAATTAAAACACAGGAAGACTCTTTACAGCAACACTGTTGAAAGAGACCCTAGGAGAACACAAAGTGACACTGGCTTGTGTTACAGCTACCTGCTAGAGAGGCCAGCATCATTTCCAATTGTATAAATATCACAGGCAAAGATGATAAATTCTCTCGTTCTCAGGTGCTGGCACATCATCATTTAATAGCTACTGTTGCAATTTCAAGTCTTCGGAGTCTTGAAATCAATGAGATTAAGTGTAAGGCTAGAATATAATGTTCATACAATCCATGAACATATGGGAGAAAATAAATGAATTGTTTTAAACTCTTACCAGGACAAGCAATGTATTTTCAAACATGCTTGAGATAGTCAGGGAGGGAATAAATTAACAGGAATTTGTCCAAAAGCTCTTCTCATCTAAAGCGGATTTCTCTTTCTGATTTTTCAGGCCAAAAATGAAACAAAACCACAAAATACCCTATCTCTACCCACATTCATACCTGGATCTTGCAAAGAGCACATTGTACACAGACTGCTCCTCTGCTGAAAGTTTTAACTGATGCAACTGCATGCTACGCTGGGGCAGAGATACCTGAAATAAAAATACACAGGATCAGATGTATATAGTGCAAAAATCTTATACAGCATCACAAACACCAGCCTTCCAAGATTTATCACAGTATTCCAAGTCTCAGAAGATAGCTGTTTCTTCAGTAAAGTTATTTGTATCAATGCAACTGTGACACAACATAGATAGTCACAGAACTCCAAGTAGCCTGGTTAATACTCAGCATAGGAGTCTGTTCCAAATCATCCAATAACAAAAGACACGAGCAACTAAGTATGGACCGACACATAACTACCATGGAGTGATTCATTTATTGCATTGTCAAAGTAGCTTCTCAGTTCCCCATTCACTATCAGACAGTACACCATAACGACACCTTTTAAAGGCTTACAGACACACCAATGACCTAATACTCAGTTTAACTGACTATTTGTAAAGAGTAACGCAGAAAGCCAATGGCCCAGCACACACCAGATGCATCTGACATGCAGCAGCTTCCATTCCCAGAGAGCTAGGCTAGCTCAGAGACCTAAGTTAACTTTCAACTAAGTGGATATCGACTTGCAATTACTTGCAATATTCTTCTCTGCATGTGATTTATAACTAAAAGGTTTAATTGTTCTGTACGTTTCTGCTTTCTGGATAAGCAATCAAAGCATCCCACAGCCATTCGCTCCTCTTGCTCAAGAGACTGCAGTAGACAGAAAAAACCACTCATCCACAAATCTATGCATGTAAATAACTAACTGCCTGCTGCAAGGAAAACAATGGAATGATTGTCTAGTTGTGGAGGGTAAAGTTCTTACCAAGGGTTTACCAGCTGAATCCAGCTGGTCCTTAGTTCTCCGTAATAAGAGGCTCCTGGTTAAGAGGCTTAGCCTCTCTCCTCCCTTCTTTGTGCTGTTATCTACCTGGTACTTCCACACTTTGTATTCATCAAAAGGAGAGCAACGTAGAAACCTGCAACAGGAAGGAAGGAGACTTCATACGAAGGGAAGAAGGGTCCATTCTTCTGTTACTCTTGAGTGACCAGAACCAAATTCCTTGCTATCCAAAACAAACCATTTCCAAATGCCCTAAACTGCTAGGAGCAGTAAAACACCTCCAGTGTAATGGCATTGATAACTTGTTAGCTCAAAAGTCTTACCATAGCTAACACTGTGAAAGCATCTTTCTGATTCTGTACCCATCATTTCCTCTTAGCTCATTATGTCTCAAGCATCACCAGCAAATGAAGGACAGATGCAGAGGCACTTGCCAAAAAGCATATTTGTTATTTTGAAATCCTGTACCTCTTCCTTGAAAATTAATTTCAATTATCCAAAATTAATTTCAAATGCAAGTTCTCTCTGGTTCTCCAGCACCCTTCATAATCTTTCCCCTCTCAGCAATGAGAGTTTACACACAGACTTTAACCTGTTCATCATTTCTTTAGAGAAACCAAAGTTTCCACCCTGTCCTTCAATGCCTTTGTAACACAACACTTTTTAATAGGCTCCTCCCAGGCTGCCCTGGTAGGAACAAGGATTATTGCACAAGACTTCTGTTCATTACAGTTGGTTTTGTGGCTATTCATGTTGGAGACATAGCAGATCTAAAGCAATTTCCCCTTTGTCCACTATGGAAGCAGGATAGCTACACGCAACAGTAGATACGTGGTCAGCCTTGCACAATGCCTCAGCCTTTGCAATCCAGTGCCTGAAGCGTTAATCTAACTAGTCTTGCTACCCCACATATCTTAGAAACCTCTCAAACTTAGAAACAACTTCAACACTTCATCAGTGAAGAATTACTGGAATTGGAACCCTGTCCATGTTTTCATGTGGAGCCAGCTCACCTCAGGAGGGAGTACATGTCCAGTAAGTTGTTCTGTATTGGTGTCCCGGTGACAGCCCATCTGGCACTGGCTCTCAGTTTGCACACAGCTATAGAGGTTTGAACCTTTGGGTTTTTAATATTATGAGCTTCGTCCAATATAAGTCGAGCCCAAGCTACCCTGAGCAGAGGGGAACAGGGAGATGACCCACTCTGAAAGAAAAAGCACACTATTTTTAACCCAGAGCAATAACCTTGCTAGGCTCTCTAAGGAGCCACAAGCCAATATATTTTGCCAGCAAGAAGCCTTTTCCTGATGTCAGTCAGCAGTAATCTGAGCTCTAATTGTCATGTAAGAGATGCTCTCAAAAAATCATCTCAGAGCTTCCATGAAAGTTTAAGCCAAAGAATATAACGTTTGCCTGTTCTTAATAACAATTTCTAATCTTTTACCCTTTTTTTGCTTTTAACATCTTATCCTCTCTTTCTTCCCAAAAGGCAATTTGTATCAGTAAACTTTTGCTAGGCTGTGACCAAGGACCACATATAATTATTCTGATCTCTGTACAGTTTTATAGATGCCACCCTGAAGTTTCAGGAAATTCAAAGGCCTGTTTGCTTTAAGAGCTACATCTAGATTTGTACACAGAGGTAGGAGACAGCAATATCCACCAGCAAGGGACTTCCTCTATACTGTGTAGCCAAGTTCAGTTAGCATTCAGCAGTCACTTTATTATTTTCATAGCCGAGCAAATACACTTCAAATACACTAACAAATACACTAGCTGTTTCTTCAAGAGTGCAGCAGGTAAGGCTGAGGTTAACCTCAGTTCAGACTGACCCAGAGCCTAAGCACGACAGGTTTCTGGTAGTTTAAAGTGATGCTGGTGCTTCAAGCAGCAAAGAACACTAAACAGGAGCTTCTAGTGTTCCTTCACAGTCTCACCTCAAAAGAAGGAATATTAAATTCCTCATTGTGCTCTTAAAATTACTTTTAAAGGCATTTTAACTGTATTCAATGTAGCCTATTCTATATTACTACAGAACAGATTTATTGGGAACAATTTTCCCCATTGTCTTTCTGCACTTCACAGTACTTTCTCTCATCACTTTATTTTTATTGTGCAAACTCAACAGGGGATTTATTATTAAAAAAAAAAAAATCAACCTGCTGCTCACTGTAGCATATACAAGGTGCTACTTGAAACAATAACAGCTTGCAACGCCTCAGAATAAAACATTACGGCAATCCTCTATCAACAATATGGCTTCTCACCCCCACATCATGATCCTCAGCAGGGACTTCCCCCTCCTCTTTGCTTGCAGGGACCTCCTTGGAGACAAGGCTGTAGGTTGTGACAACAACATCATATTCAGAGAGCCTGCATAAAGGGAAAGTAGTTATCAGGAGCTAGAACAAAAGAGGAATTAATTTTGCAAGACAGACAAAACGCATGCTGAAGGTTTAAGAACAACAGTTCTACAAGAAATGAAATTCAGAGTTCTACAGAAAAAGCTTTGTAGCAGTCAAACAGCAAGGACACACTGTCTCCACTTTATGGGCATTGGAAGTAGACACAGAAAGCTCAAGACGACAGTAAAAGCCAGTTTTACAGAGTGTACATCACACGAGGTGAACCCTACTTCGAGTCTAGCACCTAAAATACTGCTCAGCATGGCCTAAAACAGCATAGAAAATTTTCTGATCTATACATACAGCTGACAAAAATAAAACCACAAAGCACATGCATAAAAGAAATTGCCACTGACTATCTCTGCAATCAAGAGATGCTTTAGAGAATATACACCTTTTTTTTTTTTCCTTATGAGGAACAGCAATAGCCTGCACCAGAACCACTCAGTACAGGTAGAGGCCATAAAGGTTTTGCTATCTGCATCTTGGCAGTAGACATCAGCCTGACCTTCTGGATCCTTCACATTTCCTTACTTCAGGTTCTTCCATCATTCTACTGCCACCAAATTTCAACTCTGATAATCGCAATCTCTTGCTAAGTAGAATTTTACTTTTCTTGGTCATCTTTATGGTTTAGCACTTACACCTCTGCATGTTTATCTCTGTTTGGCCCATGGTACAAATACACTCTCAGTTTACCACAGGCCACACGTCTGTCAATCTCCTTCTTCCAGTGATGGATCAAGGATGCAGGACAAATGATTAAAGTGCTGCTGGAAGGGATAACAGTAGAATCTGCAGGGAAATATTGCAGACAGGTTTCAACGTCTTCACATTAGACCGCGACAAAGACAGAAGTTTTGGAAATTCACAACAATTAAGAAGATTAGTCTGCTTTTCCTGTAAGCACAGTTTGTGAAGGGGACACTTCTGTGTTGCATTCTTGGAGACTGTTAGTTCTGTGTGGAAAAAAAACTCTACTTAAACATTAATGCATCGCTTCCTGTCCACTCAGAGTTATGCTATGTGTTGTGCACTTCCTTTGGATAAGCTGAAACATTAGAAGTCTGGAACTAATCCTGATCTCTCCTGAGAATACAGTACGAAATAAATTATTCTTTCCCATTCCAGAAGAATAAAATGTTACCATTTTGAACCACACAGGAAAAACAAACACAGAGTCAGTAAACTTGGCAAGACAGGAAAAAGTAGTCCAACCAGTTCCATGAGGATGGAGACAGTAAAAGGTTGTGGACACAGAAACAATACTCTTTAAAAACTCTAACATCCCTTATCACCATGGACAAGATAAAAGTAATGGCGGGGGGGGGGGCAGAATAAATCAGTCTTAGGAAGGCGAGTAGTAAATAATTTCAGTCCTTATGCTATAAAAACTATGTATATGTTTGCATATGATGAAAAAACTATGAAACTTTTTTCGAAACAGCATACGCTGGCTTTAACTGGTTCAGGAAACCAATAAAAAAAATTCACCCCAAAGCAATATAAAGGAATGAGTTGGGAAATCCCACACATCCAACTGAAGAACAATTGACACTGATCAAGAGAAAGGCCTTTCAAGAGAGTGCAGCAAACATTAAGCCCAATGGAATTTTCCTCCAGAAGGGAAGTGAGTACAGATGGAGTCTGTTGTTTTAGGAGCCATTAAACTATAACACTTCAGGCATTTCAAACAGCATGGCATCATAACGTATGTACTGTATGGTGGAAAAATTCTGTACCATTTTTGGATAGCCATATTCCTAACTTCTCTTTTCTCTTCTCTGTCTTCAGCTGCTTCTGGGCCAGAATGAGAGCAATCATCGTTACAGTCTTCCCCAAGCCCATGTCATCCGCTGCAAAAATACACACAGAAATTGTGATAACCTACAGAAATAAGCCCCCCTACCTCAGATCTATACTGAGGTAAATACTGCAACAGAAATTGCCCTGGGGAACCCTAGATATAAAAATACACAAAGGACCATTTCAGGGTATGATTTAATAATGGGTTAATAGCCATCATCGGTCAAAGGGCACAGGAAAAACAAGTCCCTTCAACATGCCTACGGAATAACTAATTATTGGCCTCTGAGTAAGTTATGTGCCAAACTGTTGCTGCCATAAATCTGTCCCCTAAAATCCACTTTCCTGTGGAGTCTGCTTACCCAGAATTCCTCCACACGGCTTCTGTCTCTCTCTCCATAGTAGCCATGCGAGCGCCTGTTTTTGGTGCAGCAGCAGTGGAACCTGAGAGGGCGAGACAGAGGATTTGAAGGAAACACCTTGCGAAGTTCAGGCACTTCTGCTTTCTGTACCAAAATATCCAGCTGAACTGTCCTACTACAATCTTCCTAAAAGGAGCTTGCCTACCTGTTATTTCCCACATGGACAGGGAAACCCAAGATAAGCAACTCCTGCAGACAGGAGGTCAGCAGTACCACAGATCAGTATTGCTTCATGCTTCAACCTAGCACCCCACAGTGCTCCGAGGGCACGCAAAGGCGGCTTGTTCAGGTGGAAAATCCACCCAAGCCTACCTTGCTCACAACAGGCATCACTGTCAAGGAGACAGATTGAAAACACTTCCCCTTTCCTCACTAAGTCTAAACACCCTACAGACTCTTAAAAGACAAGAAGAGGGACTACATACTATCATTATAAGACATTAAATGGCCTTCCCCAGCACTGAAAAGGTCCTAAGAGGATCTGACAAGTGACACAACATATACATCAACACACCATCTTGTAGACACAGGTGCCTTCCGATACGTTGCACATAACCTCAGCTATGGGTGCTGTACCACCTGGTGGATAAAGAGCTGCTCTATGGCAGATCAGAACAGACTACTCTGGAGTCTGCTGGGTTGCATGAACTCAATCACCTGCACCACTTTTAAAAGCCTATTTCTTATAGCTTACTGGGAGACAAGAAGGTTCCCAGTCTCTTCCTCACTAGAGGCCTGCTTCTGCTCTGCTAGTAATGTACAAACAAATGGTTGTGGGTTGGTTGCTTTGTCTGAGGCACTGCTACTTCATTCAAGCGCTAAACTCTCTACAACTACCTGAAAGGAGGTTGTAGTGAGGTGGGGGTTGGTCTCTTCTCCCAAGTTACTAGTGATAGGATGAGAGGAAATCACCAAAAGCTGCATGAGGGGAGGTTTATATTGGATATTAGGAAAATGTCTTTACTGCAAGAGTGGTCAGGCACTGGAACAGACTGCCCAGAGAGGTGGTGGAGTCACCATCCCTGGGGGTGTTCAGAAAACATGTAGACATTGCACTTCAGGGCATGGTTTAGGAGACATGGTGGTGTTGGGCTGGCGGTTGGACTTGAAGATCTAGAGGTCTTTTCTAACCTTAATGATTCTGTGATTCTAAATATTCTAAAGACACCACAGCAAGAGGGTAGAACATCAATATTGGCAATCTGAAGCAAATCTCATGGATGGAAAATAATTAGAGCGTCTCCTTCCAGCAGGGTGAAAACTGCGAAGTACCTCAAAGCGTGAAAGGACAGGACGCTCTAGGATATCACCCAGATGTTACGCTTCATGATGGAGGTAACAAGAAACCTCTAAGTTCATCAGTATGACATCCTCCATCCTTGCCAACTCACCTTCAATCCAGAGGGATCTTCAGCTACCGTCTGCTCTGTCGGACAGGATTCTAGAGATTTGTGAAGATGGTTAATAGCCTCACTTGTGGCACTGTGTACAGCCCTGATCCGGTCTTCTGTCATTCTTCCTCCATACAGATTCTGCACACCAGAGTTCACTGGAAAGATACAGTATTATGCATGAGATGTGAAAGTTAGCTTTGTAAACACAAGCAGATCTTTCATCTCAGAGATTGATCTCAGTAGCTATAGATGCCTGGGGGGCAGTATGCAGCTCACAGTAACAAAAAGTTTTAGTACTTCGTGTATACCCACAAGTTGCAGGATTATTTCAGAAGTAGTCTCACCACTGTTCTCTTTAATGAATAAAAGTCCTCCTGTACTTACTTCCAGAACTGTGGCCGTAATATTCACTGGAACCCAAAGTAACAGCAGCAGAGGGATGACTGGGTGAACCTGAAGAGGTCCTTGCTGTAGGATCCTGGAATGGTAGTGATGTTATCAACCGTGTACCACCTGGCCTGCCAAATGGGTTAGGCAAAGATTCCTCACGGCAGCCGCTGCTTATGCTATCCTCCCCTTAAGAAGAAAGGAATCGCAGGTTGAAAAGGTTGCACAATGAACCTCAGAGCCTTGCATTACAGCCCAGAGAACGGCTTTCACTTTGCCCAGCAGTCTGCTTGCAAAGTATTATTAAGTGGTCACGTAGATTTAAGAGCAGGGTGGCAGGTTACTGTATCACCTGAGCCACTGCAACTACTAGCATGCATGTTCTTAGCCTGCTGCTACGTGATAGGCAATGCAGTTCAGCTCAAGCCTCAGCTTGTGGTTTATACCAACACAGTTAACTTTGCAACTGTGATCAGATCAGTGCAAACACAAGGTCAATTCTGAACACTGTTCCCAGAAGACTTATTACTTTTGAAGACATCTTTCTTGTCAATGTTTTGGTCACAAAAACTATCAAAACATCTAAGAATGAATAGGCCAAGAACTCATGAGCTTTTCTATTCTTCCTGGAAAAGTCTGTCTTGCTTAAAACCAGATGTGATGTAAGACATTAGGACTGCTTGTTGTGTGGTGGCCTGTGACTTACTGCTCCCTTGCTAGAGGTCTTCAGTTGCCAGTGTTGTCAAACTGGATCTTTTCATCAACACAATTGATATTATGAACACAAAGTAACTCTGCTGTTGAGGTGACTATACAGGTAGCTCAACGAAATACCTCTCTTCCACAGGTAATTAATACTAGTTAATAGAATTAGGAAATCACTTTAGAAGAATGGCACACTGGAAGCTGCTAATCTTCTGTGTCTGGTAACTGAAACATTCAGACACAGCAGCCAAAACGTGCATAAGCAGCCCGGTTCCATACTGCAACAAAGAGGAAGTTAACACTTCACTGGCAAGTCCTCAGAGAGACACCTGCCTCAATCATGCAGCCAAAGCTGGAAAGAGAACTAGCCCTGGGTCCTAACCATGGGAGGAAACTCTTGGGAAGCCACCACACTTCTAAGGAAATATTGGAGTTGTTCTATTCATCCTCTCCCAGACACACTCTGCAACTAACTTTTCACCTTCAGTGAATCTCAACAGACAAACTTTATATAGACCACATGCATATATAAGTTTATGCTATTTTTCCTCGATATACACATATATTTATATCATAAATATACTTACAGCTATAGTTAGAGAAACTGTTTTGTAAGGTTCTGGGGCAAAAACAATTTAGCCCTACCTTTTTCAGTAGTATCTGCTGCTGAAATGTTAAGAGAACTAAGGGCAGCTTCCAAATCCTGCACTTGCTTTAATAACCGTTCCCCTTTATCTGGCAGAAGCTGAATGTTCACTGTAGCCAAGGTACTCTGCAAACCAAAAAAGAATCCAAAACCTGAGTGTGCTTACCAAGCTCTCTGCCAAGAGAGAGCAATCAGGTCAAAAGTTTAAAAACACTGATCTTATGCCATAGTAATTTGTATTTTGATACTGTTCTACAATTTCAAAGGCATTTAAGTGCCATTAGTGTACTTCAGAATCAATGGAAGGATGCAGGAAACAGGAGGAACACGTAGTCAAGTGACTTGGACAACCTTGGCATCTCTCAAAGCACCCAACGTTCAACCTACTTGCAAGTTTCTTTCTATACTAGCAGGAACAACAGTTCGGACTGTTTATTTCAAGGTTCTGTTCTCAGCTCGAGGCAAACAGGGGTTTTTATAATAAAAACTATGAACATGGTTATCGACAATTATTAAAAAAAAAAAGGCAAACAGACAGGTAGTTTATTTCCAATTAGCGTGAGCTTTCATGGCTATATCACTTATACTCCACAAGGCCATGAGAGACCACCAGAAACAGCCATATTATTTAAAAAGTTTAAGCTGGCTGTTCCATCTTGTGAAAATTACTTTCTTGGTAAAAGGTAGACACAACCTCAAGCAGGTCAAAATTGAGCACCCCCCCCAATGCAGAGAGCTGTATTACTTTAGGGGTAGTTGTCTCATAGGTGATTTAAAACAACCACCCTGTGCCTAGGCTGAATTCCCTCCCTTGCCCCGTCTTCCTAAACCATCCAAATATTTTGAGTTTCTGCAGTGAGGGGACACCACATTCTTGTGCCTGTTACAAGTAAGGGAAGTCACCCCAAACCCAGAACCAAGAAAAAGGAGTAATAGGTACAATAAATGACCTTCTTCTGCTTCAGCTGGACGACAAGATGGTTGCGAAGAGCTTTAGGGTCCTGGGGTCCTTCCACATGATGCAATGCCGCAGCTACAGGTAAAGACGTCCCCTGCATACTCTTCCCTGATTTTCCTGAAGGAATCTCTCTTGACTGCAAAACCTCATCTGATTTCTCAGGTTTACTTTTACCTGATGAGGAATAAACAAATCCTGCACTGCCAGAGACTTCATCAGCAGGCTGTTCCTGCTCTGGCCTGATTTGTGTCTTGTGTGGTGCTGCCTCTGTTCCTCCCTTCAGGGCAGTGTGCTGCAGTGTTGACTGTGGTACTGCCGGGGAAATGGCAACTTCTTTAGACATCAGTTTTATCTCTCCATTCTTCCCACCAGTGTTTCCTTCCTCCCTGGTTTCTTTATCCCCACAGCTTTTTAAGCTTTTCTGTCGAAGCTGCTCCTCCTCTGGAGGCTTGGTACTTGTACTTTGGCTTCCAAGAGTTAGTTGAAAGAGTTTTGATCTCCCATCTGGCTCTTTCTCCACACACTCAGAAGAGTTCTTGGATTCCCTGCCACTGTCACCATGTTTCTCTTCTTCCCAGAGGGTGTTTTTCCCTTTCCCAGTCTCAGAAAGACCAAGTTTAGCTTCAGACATTGTGCCTTCCTTAACTTCTGGATCACTCCTATTTCCCATGGACTGCTTCTTTTTAGTTTTCAGCCCTTCTAGAGGTTCCCTCTCTATGGAGGAATCAGAGGTTGATTTCTTTTCTTTACGTGAAACGAGCACGCTCTCTTTCTCTATTTTTACTCCTTTTGCTTTACTTTCCTCTCCATTTCCTTCCTTAATTTGTTTCCAGCATGATGGTTCACAATTCTTGTCTATCACTTTGAATGGATTTCTTTGGATGTTGGGATTGAAGAGAGGTGCTGTGTTGGGCTGGGATTCTAAGGCTTTTGACACCGTGGTCGCTTTTGGATCCTGCAATACATACAAGTGAGTAAATGCTAAAGTACAAATTATTAAAGTCTGCTAACTAGTCACACAGCCTGACCACCACAAGCAAGAATTCATTCTCTAGGAACATCCTCTTTCCTATCATTTTAACAGAATCAGGATAAACATTTTACAAGGAAAACAAAACAAAACTGCTGGTTTTCTGCTTTCTTTGCCATTCCCATGTTTTTTTGGCCACATGTCTCAACAGCATCATCCTCAAGAAAAGAAGACAACCAGAGATCAAACCCAAGCTTCATTTAAGACTGGAGAACAGGGATTACTTCACACAATTTAGGAGTAAGCGAAGTTTCACCTGGAAGACAGCAGGTTGATATGCTTTTCAACTAGAAAATGCACACTCTCCCACTAGGTAGTCTCAGAGATGAATACAGAATGAAAAGTCACGCTGGAATAAGCTGAGTCCATAATACAAATGAAACATTCATACCTGCCATGGGACGCTTCCACACCATTTCTTCCCATTCAACTTACTTTTAAGGCATCGGTAAAACAACCTACCAAAGAATAAAACAAGATCTGGAATGTAGGAGCCAGTAAAGGCTCTAAGTGTTCTTTCAAAAGTACAGTGCACCAAAAACATCACACACAAGTTCTCTCGATCTGCATTTTACATCCAGACTTCTGCATGGTGAAAGGCCACAAACATTGGCAGCACAGCTTTTTACAAAAGCATCATTTTCTGGATAAAGACTCCTAGGTTTTTAGGTTGTTTGTTGTTTGATTTTAGTACTAAAAAAAGTAACTGCTCAGGCAAAAATACTGTCTATGTTCAGGGCCTCAAAAGTGTCCTGTGATTTCAAGGTGTAACCAAACAGCTGTTCTTTTAGTTACACTGCACAGGCCACCTCATCTTTAAAGCACCTCAGGAACAGCAAAACTTTGGATGTGATCTTTTTTAAACTGGCAGCCAACCAGGACTGCTGGAAGAACTTTATCATAATTAAAATTGCTGAATTTGACGCAGTCACAGAGCCATGTTCTGTTCTGTTAAAAACAAACATTATCTGACTACCTAGGTTTATACCACTGAATATAATTGCTAATAAAAACAGCAAACATTATGAAATGTGCCAAGTGAAGGCCTCAAGGCTGGACGAGCCTTTTAAGTTCTGGAAGGAAACTGCAAGTCAGCCGCCATCACACAATTCCAAACCCTCAAACCTGTACAACAAACCTGCCTCCACTCTGAGGAACTTACTCGTATTCATCTCTGCCCTGCTGCTGGACCAGGACTTGCAGCTCCACCACGCATCCCTCATGCACCAAGCAGTGAGAGGCAGGAATACTGAAAGAGAAAAGGAAAAGAGGAAGAATACAGGCACGACGAGCTGCCCGGGGAGCAGCAACGGCAAAAAACAATTACTTGGAACAAAATACTCGGAGATTCTTCTCAAAGTCTAGGTGACTAAGAAAATAAGTTTATTACTGCAGACAGAGCACTGAATTTCCCTCACAACAGTCGCGTAGTCGCGTGCTCCCGCCCCCGCCGCCGCCGCCGCCGCCCCGCACGTACGGCGCCGGGAGGACGAAGCCACAGGCCGCCGGGCCCCGCGCTCCGCACACGTAGAAGCTCTTCCCCTTGTTGGGGCCATCGCGGACGCCCGTCTTCAGGAAACAGAGGGAGCCTGTAGGGCGGAGAAGAGGGGGACTGGTCATACGTGAGCCCGCCGTGACCGGGACATCCCCCCCTCCCCCCAGCCGCCCCTCACCGTGCTCCGCGCACGGCACAGCCTCCATCGCCGGGCGGCAACCGCCACGCCCACCCTTTAAATCAGCCAATCCTACCCAGCACCTGCGGACTGCCCAATCATAAGCGGGCGCGGGGTGGGGGGGGCCGATGGAGCCAATGGCTGCTGCGCTATGCATTCAGCGATCCCCACCCCGCCACCGCATAGGTTCTCTTTTCCAACGCCGGAAGAAAGGGCGGGAAGGAGCGCTGCCATTGGCGGGCGCAAGCCCATGGGGCGTGGCCTTCGCCGGTGAGGATCTGGGCCGGCCTTCGATATACTTTTAGAAGTATATTTATTTTTAAATAAGTTGAAGTAACGAGTAATATAAACACACACCATGGACCATTAGAAGCCGCAAATAGGGTTTTTTTTTTCCTTCTGTATTTAAGACAGGGAATATGGTTTTACATATGTGTGCATTTCTTAATTACTGCTTTTGTTAACGATAACTCAAGTGAGATAATGGCTATTAGTAACAGAATTATGGAAAGGTTACAATGCATTCAGAAAAAAAATATTAACAGCATTTACACTAGACAACAGATTAGTGAGATTAACACTGACAGCCAAATTCCACTCGGGTGCAAACTGATGCGACTCCGCTGACCCGCCCCAAGGATGAATTTGGCCCCGTACCTGTGTGAAAAACGTGCTTTTTACACAATACTAACAATTTTGTGCTGTCACGTGTGCCTTGGGATTTTTCCTCCTAAACATACACCAGTTGTGGCTAGCGCTGACTTCACCACAATGCACTCATACTCGCCTGTGCCCTTTTCACATTCAGCAACAACTTTACTCAGCTTGTTTTGAAGCAGAAATATGAAATAAAAAGGACGCAGATAGAATAGTTAAAGCCACCTGAGGCAAGCCTATGCCTTAAGGAGTGCCAAATACTACCAGCAACTGTGACTGTAATGATAGTAATAACTACCTCAGTGCAGGGCATTTCCTGGCAATACTGGGATTTTTAATTTGGGTTTTTTTTTTTCTTCTGTTTGTTTAAACGAGTGCCCACAGGTGCCAATTTCTCTAACACACTAGAAACAAAAAGTACAGGGGTGAGTGAAGACCTCACTATTACCAGTCGTTTCATTCCTGTGTTAGGCAAGAAGCCGTTTTACTGGTGCTCAAGTGTTCTTGCTTTAACAGCCAACAGCAAACCACATGCTGAATTTTAAGCATGCAGGTAAATCTTACATGGGAATGTAATGGGATTCAGGCTACTTCATAAAGTCAAGCTCCTTTGTCCAGAGATGGACATAAGTTTGTGCTGAAATATATTTCTGACACGGACATAATTTAACAAGTGTACAACCATTTTTTTGCCCAGACAGAAACATCCTGCCTGATTTCCAAACAATCTGGAGCAAAAACTCACACAAACCACTTCTGGGGAAAGGTGGAGGCACAGGGAGTGGGGAGCAGACACAGAGTAAACAAATGCAAATCCTTGGTCCTTCAGTCAATTTGCTACTGACACCCACTCCCAAGAAATTATCCTCCTCACTTATGTCTCCCTCTCTTTGAAATAAGCAGTAAGGCAGGCCTGTAACACCCGCAAAGTACGGAAGGAGCCAGCCTGGGAAGGCACCAGAAGACTCCTCAAGCTGGGTGTTCTCCTATGATCTGCTTCATCCCTCTTTTTGTAACAAACCTTTCCACCTTTGCAGCTTGTTTTCATTGCCTGCAGCTTGACTGTTACTGAGTTCCCCTTCTTTGGCAAGCGGGGCTGATCAACCCTCTCACACAGGCCTAACAAGGTAACGTCTGTACAGTGCTTAGGAACATGCAAAGTGCAATATAAGTGCCAAATGTTCTTATTTTAGAGATTAATGAATTCACACTCCAAGAAATATACACACTGAGGTAACTATTGCTTAAATACAACAATCCCTTATGATTAAAAAAAAATAAACCAAGAAAAATACCTCAGAACCTTCTCTCTAGAAAAGACGAATCTTAAAGTGGTAATACCTTATTTATATGCTGTGAAGATTACCACAGCCATAGAGTGCCCTTTCAGTAAAAGCAAAACCAGGGAAGTGGAGTTCTCAGAGAAACTAAAACTGCATTGATGATTTCCTCAAATACCACCTCTGTGGCATTTGCAGCATGGATCTGCTTCCCCCCATTACACCTAGAGAGGCTGGTGTGTCATAACGCAGGAGCAATGCACAGTCCAGTTTCAGATCTAGCATTTTGATGGCTGAACAGCCAGAAGTAGCAGCTAGCAAGGGTAAGTGGGATCATTATCTGCATAAGCTCTCTGAAAAGTTCAGGTTTTGTCCCTTTGTGAAGTCCATACTCCATCGTTTGGGAGTCTGGGACAGTAAGGCTATATGTATATCCAATGCACAAGCTCCTATCAGAGCACTCCAGCTACCAAGTATAAACTGATTGCATTGATCCTTTTCTGACCATCAGAATGATAACGAATTAAACACTGTATATGCTTTTCCTTTTTCATTCCTGTAACCACTTTGGCCAATAATGAACCCAAGATTCAACAGACTAATGATCTGGTCGATGAAACCAAACCATGCATTCCTATGCACTATGTGATAGATTTAAGGCATGGCACAAGAGTCAATAGCACCCCAACCAGTAAACAAATACTGCTGTAAAATGCTGATAAAAGTACCAGAATTCAGCTGTTTTTCCAAGTGTTGAAAAAACACTAAGCGCATCCTAACAAGATATCCTGGTTCTGTGAAAACAGTAACAGCTGTAGTAGGTCCTGCTTAGTGGTTTCATTCTGTTTTCTTACTTCAGTGCTCCTGTCAAATACTCCCTTCATCGATGCTCTGCAACTGAAGTCTTTGGCTAGCATGGGGCCTGATACCACGCCGTGTGTTCATACTGCTTCCTGGAAGAGTCCGCACAGGGAACAGATCTCCTGGTAAAGCATCTTCCCCAAACAAACTCATTTTCACATCAGCCTCAATAGCTCTTGCTAAACTGGATGCGTAACTGTCCAGAGATTTATGGACTTCGGCCTTTACATGAAGAACAGAATTCTTTGCAGCTTCTGGGAAGAGGAAAAAAAAAAGGCAACATATCAGAAAATTAACAGTTGATCAGCATGGCTGTGCAAATGCTTGAAGACTAATATTGATCCTTTTGAAAGCTATGATCACACCCTTTGCAAAATAACTACTTTGCAGCAGGCACTTCCCAACGATACCCGGGGTTCTTAAGCCATTTTATGAACACAAAGCTTCAGAGTGACCTCGACAGGTCAAACAGAGAAAGATTACCTCCAATTCAAGGGGGGGGAAAAAAAAAAAAAAAAAAAGAGATCTAATGAAGCAAAGTGTTTATACACATACTTTTAACTTTGAATTAAGTGTATGTTGAATGATTTTCTGAAACTGAACCTATGCACACAGGATTTTATTGGTCTGGATTTGTACCCAACTAAAGTCAACGGCCTGGTGGCTGCTTACTACCTAGAGTCCAAGGCTGGGGACAACATGAGTTGTCTGCAATCAGGCAAGAATTCATGCAGGAGACAGGAACAGAACCCTCAATTTGTACTTCCTCTGCTCTAAGCATGGCTTACAGCCTTACAGGGTTTCTCAGTGCATTTGGGTGAAGACCTTGCACTTCATCGACATGAACGGTGCAGTTTAAGAACTATTTTATAACAAGTTTTAAGCCTAGCAAACACCAGACTGTGTTTATGGATTAAGTCTCCAAATTCCAAGGGCTTCTTCCAAGTAGTGATTAAAATCAGCAGTCTGCTGTCCTTAGGCTTAAACTGGTTCCAGCCATACTGTGGGACCCACTTCCGCTTCCGGTAGGGAAGTTGTAGAGCTCTCCATACCAGGAGAGGTTGAAGGCTGCAGTTGCAGACAGTAGTATACTTCTTCCTAACCTTTTATCACCTCGGACGCACTTGCTCTTCAGTGTTGATGTAGTTGCTTTTGTAGTTGTCTATATACCTCTCTACCAACCAACACGTTGTTCATCCTAAATATAATCCTTCCGTGAGGCTGCTGAAATAACATAAAATCTCAGAAATACCGAAAACCCTGAGACATACCAGGGAGAATTGCTAAACCTGTGGGGAACTTTTGCACTAAGACCTCCCTTTCACTGAGCTGCACAAGAAAATAGATGCCTGCTCCTACATAATGACTCAGAAAGACAATGGGAAACGTCTGGTAATGTATTTCTCCAAGGAAATAATCAGCTCATGCTGGGAGGAGGGCAAGAGTGAATTTTGCCAAGTCATTTGAAGAGAAAGTTCCATAGAAAGACTCATCTCGTTACTTCAGAATCATTTTTAAAAAAAATAATAAAAAAATCAGTTAGGTTTTATTATTGTTTGATTCTTAAAGGCATTCTGCTCATTTTTGTACTGTCCACAATAATTTGTTGAGTAAATTCAGTCGTTATTATCAAGCCTTCTAGACCATATTATTGTAACTATTGGCTTAAATTAACTGTGCTATATTTTACAGATGATCACAGCAACACTTTGCTAGCACAAAATCAACACGTGAGTTGACTAAAAATAAAAAGGTGCAAGTGGTTCATCTATTTTCACCCCTATCTGCTGAGAAACACACTCAAAGTAAGAGAAGCAAAAGTTAGGCTAAAAAAAGTGAAATGGAATGAATTTATATTCAAACCATTAAGTCCGTAAAAGGAAGAATTTCAAGTCTGTGAATGACAAAGTAGGCAGCAAATGAGAAACACTGGGATAATGCAATCAAAGTATAAGGGCAGGAAAATGTGTCCCTTGAGAATGAAAAAACAGACTGCAACAGCCACCAGATGAGTGGAGTCGCAGAGAGGATACTGCTGCGCAACATAAATGATGTGTATGGAGGGAATCCCAGCTTCTGACCCTGGTCCTTGTCTGTTACTCCTTGAGAACTGGACGAAAGCCCTGATCTTACTTTCTGTGGTACCTGCGTGAATGGTCAGGTATGTCAAGGTGAACAGTGGTCAGGCATGTTTTAAGGCAATTCCAAGGGTCCTGGGAGGCTTACTGCGCAGGAAATACAGTTGGTTCTGAGCATTTCCGTACTTACCCCTAAACCCACCTTTAATTTGTTCTACTTCATCTTCAAACGTCACTGAACTTCTCCTTCGAGGAGGACAGATGCAGTGTGGGGCTTGAGGGCCATCTGAGCTATAATCTTCAAGAAGCATTGCATCTGTTCCTGAAACAAAACAAGAGTCCTCAAGCAAAACAGACTAACACTGGGATACAATACTTAAGTGGTGGCAAAAACTTGTTCTGTAGCAATTCCTTCAAAAGATGTTTAAACCCAGCTTTTATGAGTAACTTTCAGCTTGAATTAAACACTGCACAGAAAAAGAACGAGGTCAGAGTTTTAACTGAAAGGGTTCGGAAATCTGTTCTTATTAGCCATCTAAAACCTCAAGCAGCTCCAGAGCTTCTGATGTCAATAGGACAGCAGACAAAGGTGAAACCTTACCTTCAGTAAATAAAGGGTGAAGTTGAGGGCAACTTCCCCGATCTCCCGATGAAGACAAGAGGCTAACAATGGCTACCTGAGAAGCAGACAACCATAGCTGCCAAATGTCATGCTTGTAATCAGACCTGGATGGAAATCTGAACTGCAGAATTTTTCTGTTCAATTTAGTTTGCCTCTAATAACCTGTTTTGACTTTCTTGGAAGTGTATTTTAATGGTGAAAAAATCCCATGATGGTTAGGAATGGGGTTTTTTTTTGTCCAAGAGACATTTTTTCAGTTTAGGAGTAATTATTTGTTTTACCTCCCTGCATCTGCTCTGCACCTTTCCAATATAAAATATGAGCTTACAAAGCATAAGGAAATTTGTCTAGGCATCTCTGCAATACTTTCACGCAAAGGGCAAGACTGTAGCCTAGCCCTCCCTTGCGATGCTGGTTTTTCTGCTGTGTAAGGGTGAAGCAGAGCAAACATTTCAAGGAGACACTAGGACAGCACTGAGTGAGCAGTTCTCAGGGAAGCTGCTGTTGGAAGACACAGTTTGCACACACGCAATGTGTGACACTTTACTATCAGTCCATTTACTCCTGTGATGTGACAGCAGACCTGGGACAAAGAGCCTTTGCAGGTTTCATAACTCCTCCAGA
Source organism: Phalacrocorax carbo (assembly GCF_963921805.1). Lineage (NCBI taxonomy): Eukaryota > Metazoa > Chordata > Aves > Suliformes > Phalacrocoracidae > Phalacrocorax > Phalacrocorax carbo. The sequence continues at coordinate 93,075,610 of NC_087513.1, read as the reverse complement.
TGGTGGCTTCACATCCCTCTTCACCCACCTGACTGCTTTTGATCCCCAAATATATTCTTTTTGCCACAAGGAGGTGTTCCAGCACCTATTTTACAGAAAGTGAAAGGCATCACTGGGGGTGTACATCTAGACAACATACTGCTCTGTAGGCTGGTCTTTGCTGACAATTCATTGTGATATAGCAAAATGATAAACTTTTTTAAGGTGAAATTTTTTGTGTTATGTCATGTGTTTCCCTCCAGCACACATGAAAGAACAAGCTGCTGCCCTAATACACAGTCCCAAATAAGCTAACGACTTCCTGTGCTGTTCTATGGGTCAGCTGGGTTTGAGGCTGTCTACCAAAACCAGCAGACCCTTACTGATCTCCAAGGGTATCAGATCCTCCTTGGAAATGTTGTGTGCAATGGAAGGGTGGCACTAGGAAGAAAGTAATACCTTCTTCCACGGAGCAGAATTTTGGTGCATTTTTCTCAAATGCACTAGTTCACTAGGCTTATTTGAAAAAAAGGCATTGAAGAGACTAGCCCCTTATTCTTGCAGGGTGGATCTTTGTCCTTGGAATAATTATCTCAAGACAGCATTTCTAGCAATTGGGACTTGGGCGTCACTTCATATTTTGCGTACAGCTGCCACCACTTGGATTTTTTTCCTCTACTACTACTTCATCTGTTTTTCACGACATGAAAAGCCCAGCTTCTGTTTACCAGGGCAGATAAAGGTGCAGCTGCATTGCAGGGCACGTGATCATCTACAGCAGCAGGCACCACTGAAGAGGGACTAAGACTTTTTTCTGCTCTGTAGTTCCTCATAGTAAAATCATCCAGTGAAACAGTACTTCACAGTGGATCACCATATATCCATTCCCAGGCTACGGACTGTACCCCCTTCATACCAAACAGTGGCACTTCTAACAGCATTCAGTATGTATTTAGTTTGTTTCTTTGTTTAGACTGCTCGGTACCATTCCTCAAAAGATAAAACAACATCCTCTTAACTGAGGCAGGTTTACCAGGATGCTATTCTCCTTTACCACATACAGCTGCAGAACACCCACAACAGGCATAAAGCTACCAGCATAAAATTACTACCAAAATAAATCCTAGCTCCACCAACTTCCTTCACAAAAGTAAGAAACAAACCTCTAACACCAAGCAAATGTTAGATCACCCTCTGGTGTCTCTAGAGTGGAAAGACTCTTTAAAATAACTAGCAGAGTTAAGGAGTGGTAGCTGAATTAACTGCCAGAAGAATCAAGCTACAGTTCTGGATAGATAATTATCAGCAGAACTCTTTGTTGCCTTTTCCAAACCATCTTCAAGTGCAAGATCTTAAGTAGTGATGCAATCATAAGCTGAAACTGTCCTAAGTGTTTTGTTTACACTGCAGAATGAACAAGATGAGGTCTCTTACAAACTAGGAAATAGAGCAGCACATTCTCCACAGCACTTTGTTGCTCTGTTCCTTGTAGATGCAGGGAAGAACAATAGAAACTAAAGAAGGGCACAAAAGCGGCGAGTCCTGTTCCCAGGACACATCATCATGGGAGGGTCATCATTCATTACAGTAAACATATTGAGAGCAAGAAAGGTGAAAAGCAACTGCAGCAGTTTCGTTCTAACAGCTGGACCAGATGCTTCAGGTCATCCATCCACCAAGAGACATCTATGTGTGTAAATACAGATTATCCCAGCGTGCTGGTTGTGGCTGGGGTAGAGTTAATTTTCTTCACAGTAGCTAGTATGGGGCTATGCTCTGGGTTTGTGATAAAATCAGCATCGATAACACACAAGGATGTTTTTGCTGCTGCTGAGCGGTGCCTACATAGAGCCAAGGCCTTTTCTGCCTCTCACCCCACCCCACCCCACCCGCGAGCAGGCTGGGGGTGCACAAGAAGTCGGGAGGGGACATGGCTGGGACAGCTGACCCCAACTGGCCACAGGGATATCCCATACTATATGACATCATGGTCAGCAACAAAAGCTGGCGAAAGAAGAAGGGGGGGCACGTTCAGAGTGATGGTGTTTGCCTTCCCAAGTAACTGTTACACCATGGAGCCCTGCTTTCCTGGTGATGGCTGAACACCTGCCTGCCCATGGGAAGCAGGGAGTGAATTCCTTGTGTTGCTTTGTTTTACTTATTAAACTGTCTTTGTCTCAGTTCGTGAGTTTTCTCCCTTTTACCTTTCTGATTCTCTCCCCCATCCCACTGGGGGGGGAGTGAGCAAATGGCTGTGTGGTACTGAGTTGCCGGCTGGGGTTAGACGACAATACCCAGAGAATTCTGCCAAGTTAAAGTGCAATCTTCTGCCCCGGAAAAGAGAGCAAAAAACTTTTAGTCACCTGAATCCTGTGAGCAGCTGAAACCTGTGTCTCCTGTGCTGCTGCTGTTTCCTAATGGCCGCCCACCTGCCATGAGGGCAGTGAGATGAGGAGATAGTCCCAAATCTGCAAGGAAGTTTTGTTCTTGTTACACAAGGAATGTTTAAGGGTTTGCAATAGTAAAAACATCCTCCAGTAATACCCACTTATTTATTACTCTACATATTAAACTTACCTTGCTGATCCAGAGTGCACAGCACCTGGACTTCCCGTCTTAGAAATCCAGTCAGCAGTTTTCAGGTATCCTTGGAGTCTTTCCATATGGCAAGTCTCCTTTCTACCTGCACCATCTCCCTCCCACTCTCTTTGTAATTGCACGTGTTTTATCAGCCAGACAAGCTGAACACAGAGCATACACACCCAGAGGGATGGGGGTATTTGCCAGACACCTTCTAGATAGAGAATAACCTGGTAGCCACCAGCAGCTGTGACAGGCCATCAGTGTGGCAGAAAGCTCATGAGCAAGGCTGGGGCACCAATATGCCTGGCTTCTTTCAAATCCCCAAAACAAGGAGATTCTAAGGTTCTTACAAAGATGCTGCCTTTGGACCCTGCTTCAAGATTTTTGTTATGGGTTTGGTTGGGGTATTTTTCCTGCCCCATCAGCCTCCAGCTAATAACCCTGATACATTTGAAGCTGCCAGCTTCTTATCACTTGGAAGGAGAAAGACATTTCCTGTCTTTTCCCTCCCATCTCAGTTCCAAATGTATTCATCCACAGCACCTCCTGGATACAGATTTGCCATAACTCCAAGAGCTTGTGATGTGCCTGCAGCTGCAGAACTCTTTCATTTAGATGGGAGTCTCTCTGAGTGATCCCAGGTTGCAGAAAAGATAACAGATGCCTTGCTGCTCTCCCCTTCCTTCTGCATTTTAGATCTTCCTTCCCGATTACATAACTTCAGTTTCTGCCTCTGCATGAAATGCCCCAAGACACCCCATGAAAATGTCCCTATTTTGGAAGCTTTTGAACAGGACTAGGGAAATGATAAAAATTTCTTTGCATTGCTACTTTAGAAAAAAAAACAAAAAACCCACCCACAAACAAACTGAGCAACTGAAGCTTTCAGCCTGCAACTTGGGGAGACATCAAATAGTTTTACTCTTTTACATAGCTTTACTTTGTTTATGATCTTTTCCTCACAACCATGACGCCTAAAAAAGCTGAATTTACAGAAATAGTAACACCAGTGTCACTTTAGTGAATCTTAAAGAATTGTAGTATAAAGCCAGGAATCAAAGAGCAAGTGCTGCAAAATGTATTATTGGTAGTGCTCAAATCTGGATAACATGAAATTGTAGGCACATAGAAGGAAATGCTTGAGAGAGAAGAAAATAAGTTATTTTTATTAATCTTGCCACTGTCTTCTCTGGCAGAGAAAGTTTTACTAGAGTAGGAGAAAGAGGTTAACCTGCACAAAAAAAAAACACCCTTCTCCTTTCAAGTGCCTACCAAAACCTCAACAAAACACTGCTGAAACCTCTGAACACCCCACTTTGCTTACAGAGCCCTGAAACATGCCAAGCAGATGCAGACATTAAGCCTTCCTCTTACTGGTATTAAGGAAGGGTGTCTTTTACGGCCATGCATCTTACCTGTGATCCTATTGGAAATGCTGAATAATCTCGATGTCCTATGCCGCTGAACAAAGGACTCGCGATAATACCGATCCCCAAAGCACATGCCTAGTAGTTCCTTGCGCACTGTCTTGTTCCACAGTCCATAAATGAGTGGATGGCAAATGGCACTGGAAAAGGACAACCACGTCGCTAATGTCTCCAAGGCAGGGGAAATACTATTTTTTCCCCAAAGTGCCTCTGATGTAATTACTACCATGTAAGGCCCCCACGTAATCACAAAAGCACCAATGACAACCAAGATGGTTATGAAAGCTTTGCACTGGTTGGCTGAGTAGACAACCCCTTGGAAAGCATTCCTTCGGCTGCCAGAAGAGGATGTGGAGGTGCTGGAGTTCTTCCTCCCGGTCCTTTGCGAGTCCTCCTCCACAATGACAACGCTACCACAGTGGATTTTGCGGGCCTTAATCCTTGCCACGCGGAATATGAATCCATAGCAGATCATCATGACCACAAAAGGCAGCAACGCGCACCAGATCTGCCAGAAGGCAGTGTAGCCAGCCTCTTTATGCCAGGCCGCCACACACATCCACTTGAACTGGTCAAACTCCAAAGATGACCAGCCGAACAGGGGAGGGAGGCAGCCAATAAGGGAATGTAGCCACACGTACACAAGAGCTACCACTGCTCTGTTGCCTGTTATCTTCATTGGGTAAACCATCGGGTACAAGACAGCATAGTACCTGGTGGACAAGAAAGTAAAGAGTCAACAGCAGCGCAAAAGACGTACAATAAAAAAAAGAACATATTTTAATGATGTTGATATCTAGTTCTCTTTTCTCCAAACCTCGAAGCAGGCTCAGGGACCCTGTTTATAAAAATAATTTACATGTAAAAAATACGTATCATTGAAGGCAAGATTGTAAAACTTGGCTGAAGACTCGCCACAGCTATTAAATCTCTCCCTACATTCGAGTGCATGCTTAGAATTTTAAGTCATTATATCTCATGTAGTATGTTATTACACCGTTAAAAAACTAGATGCACATCTGCACTTTGCATTATTGATGACATCGCTTTCTTCTGTTCTGTATCAAAATTTCACAAGGGGCAGCAGGTAAAATGTCACTACAACAGTACGCAGCGTTATCCACTGCAATGCTTCTCAACTCTATGAGCAGCCCACGAGTGGCTCTATGGAACTAGGCAATTCCTTTTGATTCATTAGAAAAGAGCTGCTTACCGGTCTATAGCAATGAGTCCAAGAGTAAGCATGCTGGCTGAGCTGATCAGCATGTAGAGCAGGGCTGAGAAATTGCACCAAACGACTCCAAAGATCCATTCTCGCCTGATGGAGCTGGTGACAACAAAAGGTAGCACCAGCACAGAGAGCAGAAAGTTGGAGAGGGTCAGGCTGAACACAAACTTGTTGCTCAACGTGAGAAGGTAAGACTTCCGATAGAGAGTGACGACAATCACCAGGTTGCCCAAACAGATGAAAATAGCAATGACGATTATAGCAATGGACTCTGTTACTCTGATGGCCCCGTCTTCCTGCGTGGTGAGGTTCCTCAGGCCCTTCACATTGCTGAGGGAGGAATTGCTGCTCATGGTCAGAGCGTGCAGAGCTGGAGCAGCCAAGACATGCTGAGCAGCTAGAAGCAGAACAATGCTCAGAAACATTCAGGCACAATTTCTTCACACTCTCTCCAAAGACTGGAGGCCCTTTCGCCTGTCTTAATTAAAATTTACCTGTAGGATGCAGGAAACCATTTTAGATGGGACAGCAAAGGGGCCAGAAATTGCGTATGGATATGCCAAAGAGGTCAATGACAGAGGCAAGCCTAGAACAGGGGAGAAACTGTCTGAAAGACAAAAAAAAAGTTGGAGGGGGGAAACAAGGAAGAAAATTAGCATATTTTACTTTAGAAATTTCAAAGGATCTTACCTGTTTCTAAGCCATACTTACCAGCTGTGCATCTCACTCAGTCCCTTCATCTAGCCTGTGAAGAAACAAGAAGAATGTCGCTATCAGTGTTTGCTTCCCTCACTTTAAAAGAAATAATTTTCTTTTCATTCTGCCTGTTTATCCCAATTGTTACCTTGCATTCCGCCTATGCAGCATTTGCTGGTGGTCTGTGGATGCCTGGCTAGTCATACCCTGCTGACTCTTTCTTCACAGTTGCTAAGTAATATTCAAAGACTCAGGGATCATTGCACGAACTCTCCTAACATTGCTTCTCCATGTTCATAATCACCTTAGGATCACAGCAGTGATACTAATTTACTCTCAGTACCAAAGGGCTGGGGGAACTAGCTTTCTGTACATTAGGTTCGAAAGATGCTTCCTTGCATTAGACTGTAATGCACCCCGCAGAAATGTTTGAGAACCTTTAACCCCTGACTTCTCAGCATTAGCATCCATCCCACTGACTCACAACCTTGTTTTGTGAAACCTCGGTATTTCTCCAAATTCCTTAGCAGCCTCCAACAGACCCTACTGTCTCCAACAGGCACTCCTATCTATTGCAGCCAATCCTTCACCCATCCGCAGGCCAGCACACTACAGAAAAAATACCACCCAAAATGCAAATATGAAAATCAGAAAACTAAAGAGTCCACCGATAAAGTTGGTATTAGCCTTTCTTGGAAATTAGGGACTCGGGGAAAAGTTATCTCGGCTAACCCTGTGGCTGTGCCCACCCATTGCTCCCAAAGGGCCAGGAGTACTCACAGAAACGCTTCCGTCTGCGCGGCCGCCGTGGCCTTTGGCAGCAATGTCAGGCTGGAGGGCCGCGTTTTTTCCATTTTTATCTGTGCTTTCCTAAGAGCATAATTAAAGACATTACCAGGCCACGATTTGTAAAACATAACATAGCTCTTCTCTAGCAAGGCTGCCTGCCGACTGTTTACAAAAGTGCTTCTCCTCAGGCTTCTCTCTAAACGTGCCTGCGCCACCTCTGCCAGCCTTTCCAATGCTCTTCGGCTAGTGCGGGTTTTGGGAGGGCGGCTCCCCCGGGGGCCCTACGCTAGCGACACCCGGGGGCATCCGCCTCTCCCCGTCCCCTCACGGCCCCGCTGCTCCCCTCAGGGAGCGAGGGCGGCCCCCGGGAGATGCGGCCCGCCGGGGGCAGGGCAGGGCAGGGCAGCCCGGGGCGGGGGAAGCTCCCCATCCGTGCCCGGCCAAGCGGGCCGGCACACGGGCACAAAGCCAGTGGGGTCCAGTTGAGGAGGAGGGAGGGAGGGGGTCGCCATTTTGCCCCCGCAGTCCCATCAGCAGCGAACAAAGGGCGGGGGTAGGGTCCTCCACCCCAGGCATCCCTCGTCCTCCCCGCTCCCGCCGGCGGCGAGCGGCTCCTACCGCCGCCGCTCCTCTTCCCCCCTCCACCCCCCACCGGTACCGGCAACGCACTCACCGCCCACCGCCGCCGGAGGTTTGGGGTTATCAGCGCCCCGGACCCACCACAGCTGCCGCCAGCAGAGAGGCCCCGAGCTGCCACCGCCGCCCGACCCTCCCCCGCCACACGGCCATGCCCCTGCCCCCGCCCCGCCGCCTCATCCCGCCGCGCCCCCTCCCCGGCCCCACCGCCCGCCATTTTATCCGCGGCCGCCCCCCCCGTCCCTGGGCGGGCGGTCTTCCCCCAGCCGGTCGCGGTCCGTGAAGTGAGGGGAGTGCTCAGAGCCTCGAAGGCAGCCCGCCCCGGGCGAAGGGCTCGCTCGGCCGCCGCGGGTGAGTCCCGCCGTCAGCCGGCCGAAGCGGGGCACCGCACCGACCCCACGGGCCCACCCCGAGGCACGGCTGCTGGTCCGTACAGCCCTCCTCCGCTGAAAACGCAGGAATGTGGTTAAAAAGAGGGGGGGAATCCATTTTACGCAGATTGGGTGAAGCGACTTGCCCCAGCACACAGCGTGAGTCGGTCACAGGGAGGGGCAGACCCTAACTGCTAGGCTTCCTAGACCCAAAAATGCTAATAAAAGTAATACAGGGAGGATTTTGGGACGGGTTCTTTCCTCCCCACCTGAAGCAAAGCACAGGTGGCTGCAGTAGGAAGGGTGAAGGATAATTAGGTGCCACGTTTGTGCACCCCTAACTCGCACCTTCCGTGCGTCCCGGCAAGGCTAGTGAGTGCAGAGGACAACTGCTCTGACTTGAGCTTCACTGCCTTTTGGTTGCTCTGTAATTTGGAAGAGATGGAGCTTTTTCATGAGGTGGGCATCGTGTTCCCACAGCCACTGTTTCTGCTCACCCCGGCACTGTGGCCTGTCCGACAGGAGCCGGGGTGCACGTTGTATCCCTGCACTGAGGGAAGCTCCTGGGGAGTTGGTCTGTCTTTCTGATGGCGTTGAAAAGCAACACTAGCATCCAGCCGTCAGTGCCAGAATAGTAGATCGTGTGTCGCTCTCAACCCGTTCTACTGATGCTCTTCTACTGGATTTGAAGCTTACTGCACCATTGCATTGTAACATTTTTAGAAGACCGTTTTTGAACAGCGTTCAAGAAGACACCCAACCAGCACAGGACATCCCACATGCATGCATGCACCTAGATGTGCAATACCTAACACAGCATAAGGTGCCTACATGTTGGAGCGAGGTAATGCTTGCTGAACCTTTGAGCGTGGCCCGGGGCCGCTAGGACTCTGGAGCTCCCGGAGGCGCAAACGGCCGCCGGGCACACTCACGTTTTGCACCGGCCGCTGCAGCCCGGTTCCCCGGGAACGGGGGGCTTGGGCGGGCTCGCTGCCCCTTGCCGCCCGGCTGCCCACCGCAGCGTACGGAGGCCGAGGGGTCGCCCCTCTCCCGCGACCGGGGGTGGGAGAAGGTACCCCGGAGCTGCCGAGTCCCGCCGCCATCGCCTACCGGGGGAGAGCAGAGGGGACAGCATCTCCCCGCCCCGCCGCGCGGCTGCTGGGCTGCGCGCGCACGGGGCGCGCCCCCGGAAGCGGAAATCCCTTGAGGCGGTGGCTCCGTGAGGGGCGTAGGGGTTACGGCGGAGAGGCGAGGCGGGCTAGGGCAGGCTCTACTGCCCCTTCTTTTGCCCCTCGCCTCCGCCATGCACCCTGTTTTCCAGAGCAGCCGGCGCGATTTCACCTTCGGGCCGTGGAAGCTGAGCGCTGCCCGGACGCACATCATGAAGTCGGCGCAGGCCGAGAGGTGCGGCGGGCCTGGGTCTGGCGGCGGTGGGGTGAACACGGGACACAACGGCGGTACCTCTGAGGCTTGCTGCCCCTCCCCGGGAGCCTCCGCCGGGCGGGGACCTCCCCCCCCGGGCAGTGGGGGGGTGCGGGGCGCCTTGGGCAAGAAATAAATAACGTCTCCTGGGTGGGACACACACACACGCGCTCTTTATTGCAGTAGGCCGGGGTGGGGGGGTTGCCCTCTCTTTGCGAGGGCAAGCTTGATTCTTTGGCATGAGAAACGAGTGATTTGGGTTACAGGTGTTTTCTGGGATTTCGTTTTTAATGATTGCTAACTGTTTTGGAGATCTGGGTCTCTGTGAACTAAGCCTGCTAATTAGAAGCCAGTTTTTCTTAACTACTTTTTAATGGTGGTTAAGGTTCTTTTAAGTATGTTCCACAGACTGTCAAAAGCTATTTCATGGTAATAGCCGTTTTAGGACAGTGGATATTTGCTCTCTCCTTGTAGTAGTAATTTCATAGAATTGTTAAGGTTGAAAAGACCTCTAAGATCATCAAGTCCAACCACCAACCCAACGCCCCTATGCGTCCTAAATCATGTCCTGAAGTGCCGTGTCTATATGTTTTTTGAACATCTGCTGTCAAATTGTTGGAGAAAACGCTCCTGTGCCAGCATCAAGTACTTAAATCAGATTTGCTCATGTGGAACTGAGGAGTTCCGCTGTGTAGTGCCATGGCTGACCTTAGTGGCAGTTGAATTGGACAGATACTTCTTGGTTTCAGTTCCTGGAATACATACATGATGGAAGTCTTGTTAAATGTGCCTTCATTCATGGCGCTTTTAACTTTTCTGAGGGTGATTTTTCAATAAAGTCCCATGTGTTCAAATATTACACTTTTTTTATTAAACTATGTATACGTTAAATTTTTTAATGTAACTGCATTATATGCTTTAAAAAAAAAACACCTGGATATCTGCCTTAAAACAGATAAAAACTATGTTCCTTACTTCATCTTTACCCTATGTTCAATGCCTAAAATAATCTTCCCCAACTGCTTCTCACTAATGCTCCTTTAGTTACAAATAGGAAAACTTGAATCCTGTGGTTTAGTAATTTTTCTGTAATGACGATTCAAGATCCACCTAAGCTGTACCTGTGTCCCACAGGGGAAGAAGGGCTATTTTCAGAATATCCCATTTCTATGGCCTGTTTGTGAGGACTTATTTTGTAGGATGCTACCTCTTAAAAATTAATATCTTTATTCTTAAGTTCACGAGGATGTTAACTCTCTTCATTACCAGTAAACAAGAGAGAGACTTGAATGGCCAGTCTAGAAGCCAAATTGCCTGTTTTACTCATCTTCTGATTTATTCAGTTTCCTTAACTTGTAGCTATTTTAAAACAGTCACCTCACTCTGTAATTTTCAGAAATTACCGGTATCTGTTTACATATTTTTGAGGGACAGAGAGTTTTTCAGAACATGTTGAAAGAGGCCAAAAATTAAAGATGCAAGAACCACAATGCAAGCTTGAAAGAACACAGAGTATTTTGCAGGGTAGGGAATAGAAGTCCAAAGTTAGCCTTTACTTGTAGGTCTTGGCACCTAGCACGAGATCCACAAAACAATTCCTCCACTTCAAATGTGAAGAGTCAAGAATTATCCAGTTGCGGTGCTTTTAGCCAGCTTCCTTTTAAAATTTATTTCTCTTGGCATTTTGCCTTTTTTATTGCTTGGGGAACATCATTAGTATCTGCAGGATTTGTATTTCTGGCAAATATATATCACAAAAATCCCTTGGCAACCTTTGTGCAAAGGTGAAAGATTAAATGTGCCATAGCCAAGAACTCCTTTCTGCACTGAATGGGTCTTTGCAGGTCAAGGGGCCTACACTTGATGAAATGGAAAAGTTCATGACGTTATTCTGCCTTCTCTGAGAAGGACATAGGATCTTATTCTCCAGGTCGATAAATTCAGTTTTTGTTCCAGTTTGGTTAGCATAATGTTCTTTTGTATGCAGGGTTACAGAAATAGCCACTTGTTCGGGAATGCCTTATTATCAAAGGGAAAGTTGTGATTAGGACAATTCTGTTTCTCCCCTCCTTATAACTGGTGCATTTCCTAAAGTTTTCTTCTCTCCAGATGTCATGTATTTCTTTTTGGTCTTGATAAGTAAAGCAGGTAGTGGTAGGGAGGAAAAGCAGCATATGAAGCCTTTTGGCAAATAAGGTCAGTGTGTATATAAAGCGGTGGTGTGTGTGTTTATATATAGTGTGTGTATATACGTACATATAAGTAGAAAGACTGATGTAAAACAAAATGTGAAATAGGATCGTTTGAGATTTTCTGCAGAGATCGTGCTTGTTTGGTTCCTGCAGTACTTTGTTCAGTTGGGTCTGTGGCTGTGCCTATGGCTCTCATGCCTATGGCTACAAATACCAGTATGTATTCTTTACCAGCTTGGGAAAGCAGTAGGGCACAGTTGTGTCTCCTGCACTTTTCATATACTCTGCCAGGGTTGTTTTCAGCCCCTTTTTGTAGGTATCTAAATTGGGAGGTATGGACCACTGTGAAGTGAATTTAAACTTGCTGACAATGAGCGCTCTTACCTAAAACTTCTTTTTGGGCTCCTGCTGAAGTAGTTTGTGGATAATCCAGGGATTTGCCACAACAGGTTGAAAGTTGCTACTTCATGCTTGTCAGATATTTTTTTTGATTCTTCATGTACAAGACTTTTGTACGAGCCTGATGGAGAAAGAAAACTTTAGGAATACTTTTGTAGTGGAAAAGTCACTTCAGATCAATGACTCTGCAATTCATGTCAAGTGATTAAACTGGGAAAACAACAAAGTTTTGCAGAACATATTGACAATGTGTCTTCTAAATTACCGTGGTCTAAAGAACACTTATTCCATAACAAGGATTGCTTTCACTGAGCTATAGCTGACTGATTTCTCTTCACGGGACTTCTGTTCTTCTGTGCAGATTGGCTGATGAATTACACATGCCTTCCCTGCCAGAGATGATGTTTGGGGACAATATCCTAAGAATACAGCACGATCGTGGTTTTGGAATTGAGTTCAATGCAACAGATGCTTTAAAATGTGTCAATAATTGTCAAGGTATGATCAAAGTGGCTTGTGCAGAGGAGTGGCAAGAGAGCAGGTACAGTATTTTATCACCAGTGGGCAAGTACTGGTGTGTTATGTGAAACTGTATCATAAAGTAGTTAAAAGAACAGACTGAACTTGTGAAGACCATGCTGCATTTGGTTATGCTGTAGATACAGTGTGTGCTCACAGAAGTCACATAGTGTTTCTTTGCCATGATCATCCTATGGGTTAAATTCAGCCAACTATATTTTTCAGTTGCACCTTGGCTGTTAAAATAAATTAGAAGTTTAACATGGCTTAATGCTCTTTCTGTTTATTCAAACTCGTAGGGCCTCAAGCGTTACAAGATTGTATTGTGTGCTGTTTCAAAGTGCAAAATGCTGTACGTGTTCAAAACCTTAGCCTTAGGAATATAGCAGAACAATCACTGTGCATGAGAACTAATTGTACTGCTTAGTATTTACCAAATTAGTTGCAGAGCACCTGGAAATAAAGCATAGACAGAAATCGAAGATGTCATGAAAGCTAAGGCATATAGCAGTGTTTGAGATTGCTGTGTGTCATCAGCAGATTGCTTTCTGTCTACTTAAGAAAAAATGATCTTGAAATACAAAATTTTCAGCAGCATTGAACAAAAAAAATCTTTATTTTGACTCAGCACTGAGGTAGCATTAGCACAGGAGTTCTGGTAACAGTTTTCTAATTGATTAGGGTAACATTGTGAAAGGAGCAATACTGTATGATCAAGTCTGACATCGTCATTGCAGCATGGACAATGCAGCTGTTTTTCTTCTTTGAAGGGTGTGGGAATCATAATACGTAATCTTATGTGAGGATGTAATTTTTTTAAGAATTGCTACAAAGCGTGCTGTTTTCTCTTCCACTTCTTGAGGAGTGAGACTGAGCACACTAAGGAAGTTGTCAAGCCGTATGATTGGACGTACACAACAGACTACAAAGGAACATTGCTGGGTGATGCTGCCACATTAAAGGTAACCGTTTTTCCTTGTTAAATGCTGACTGCATATTGTTTCTGTCAAACACAAACACTTTTTTTTTTTTAAAAAGCTGTCATTTACCTTTCAATAGGTTTCTGTAAAATCTTTCATGCTTCATAGTTTATGACTTCAAAGTATAGTTTGGGTTTTTCATGACTCAGCATGTTGTCCTGATCAAATTGTGGCTTGTTTTAATAATTGTGGGTTTGGGTTGTTTGGTTTTTTTTAAGGATTTTAGTATTATATAAAATGGTGCCATTGTGTTCCTTAGTGAGGACTTAGTCAGAGAGTAAAGCACATGGGAATCTTCAGCACTTGCTGGATAACCCTCTGAAGCCCTGGGCTCCTCACACACAACAGAACTATTAGCTGTGTAATTCTCTAGTACCTTTACTCTCTGTCCCTTGCCCATTTGTCTAAGCAGATATGTAGATCTGGCTGCTTTCAATGGCTTTATGTTTGTCTGCAACGGTAATGCCTCATATTTAAACTCACAGGCCCTCCCTTGTCTTTATTTACTTTAAAATAAGGCTGAAGTTCCCAGCTTCTCTTTACTGCATATGGATTGCTTGCTGCTAAGCAGATAATCTATATTAACTCACTAGTTATAGATCACTTGAGTTCTGGAATTAAAAGCGCAGCATAGAAATAAACGATGTCTTGTTGGCCCATAGTCTTTAGGCAGTAGAAGTGTCTGAGTGTATATGGAGATCATGAGGTGGAAAACATGTAGGTACTTCTTTTTCCATGGAAAAGCTTTATTGGAATCCTGTTTGGGGTTTGTAGTGGCCTAGAGATACTAAATGTGTGGAATCTTTTTTTATAACCCAGAACTTCTCATTTGTGTGTTAAACACGAGACATCTCCAAATGTTTTGAAATATAGAAAGCGAGCAAAATTGGTTGCAGCTGAAGCCCTGCTGAGCCTGTACCCAGAAGGAAGTTTATTCAGTATTTTCCACTCTTGGTTTTTTGCTTTGATTAATGTTTCTTCTTCAAAACTTTTGGTTTTAATTTTAACTTTTTTCTTTTAGAAATTTGGGATGTTTTAAGCTTAGTGCCCTAAAAGCTTTTTCCTTTCTAAAAACAGCAGTCATAGGATTTAAAAGATCAGGACAAACTTCATGTAGCTTCGCAACAAATTAATGTGCTAACTGTTCTTAATCTTTTTCGTTAGGTTGTTCCTACAACAGAACACATAAATACAGAGAAATTGAAAGCCAGGGAACAAATTATATTTTTTGAAGAAGTACTTCTGTTTGAAGATGAACTTCATGATCATGGCGTATCGAGTTTGAGTGTAAAAATAGTGAGTACTAAGAGGTGTATATCAGACGCTTAGTGACTCAGTTGGCTAACGTATGCAAAATGCAGTCACTTCTTGCATGTTGTTCCTTCTGGGATTTAAAGTTTAAAATGCAAAGTTCTTTATCTTCCCCCTTACAAATATAATCTTACTGGAAACTATGTTGTCTTGAAATCTTTCTGTCAGTTGCTTCAGGGAACAATCTTTTCCCTGTTTCTGCATCCTGCCTAAGAATCTTTTGAGATGCTGCTACAGGGCCCTGCTGTCCGATGATAGCTGTAGCATATCAACAGCCCAAATTTTTACTTAACTACTGAAAGCCCCTCATACTATCTTTTGTTGTGAATATCTGAGGTAGATAAGTGCATACTTAAAGTAAAACTTTGTAATATGCCAAATGGAACATCTTTCTTTTTGCAGAGAGTTATGCCTTCCAGCTTTTTTGTACTGTTGAGGTTTTTCTTGCGAGTTGATGGTGTACTTATCAGGATGAATGATACAAGGCTTCATCATGAGGTAAATCCTTATTCACCATCATGAATATGTTACAGGTGCTCTCTTGCTATGTTAGTTTCAGAGAAGACATGCTGATCTTCCTGTAATTTAATATCGATGTTTGGGGGCATAGAGGTTACATGAACTGAACTTTCAAGTGTATTTTGTTATTGTGGTGGTGTGGAAGTGGCAACCAAGTGCTGGAAGCCGTGGGGCTAGGTATTGTATGAGCAGAGTAGGTTACCCCTCATGTGAAGTAGTCATTTAAATACATTTGACAGTTGCAGATTAGAGAGGAAGCACAAGAGGAAACACAGGCAACAGTAAATGGTGTGGTATTGTTCTTATCCTCATCTCCAAGTGAATGTTTTTTGGCTTGTCTAATACATGACTGCAAGTTTTAACTTGCAAATAACTGTCCATATTGCATTGAGTTTTAGTATCTCATAAATAATACAGAACGAAACAGTTGTGGTTTGCTTATTCCGTCTAGCTGCATTTGCAGTGATGTAGGAGTGCTAGCTGAGTAAAGATTAACAAGCATGTTCAGTCAGAGAATTGTTTTTTTTGTGCATAGAAAGGTGATTTTTGGGAAAGAGAACATTGCTAAACATCTTTGTCTTCATGAATTTGAATGAACGTTTCTGCTCCCAGGTGAAAATCTGTGGTCAGCCAAATTCTAATGCTTACTAAATTCAGTGTATTTAAAAATGCTCATTTTGCACTGATACTAGATGATAATTTTGTAATTAATTTTTGCCTTTTTTTTCCATTAGGCTGACAAGGCCTACATGTTGCGAGAATATACATCCAGAGAAAGCAAAATATCAAGTTTAAAGGTATTGCATTTTTTTTAAACATGGGGTTTTTTTTTTTTCTGTCTGCTTTTTAAAATTGTTTTATGGTCAGCATAGAAAATACTGTGACAGTAAGTCATTCTTTGTTAGATTTGGCATAGATATGGAGGGAAAACCTTTCTGCTTATGCAACATTTATTTTGGTGATTTCAGAGCATTTGTAAGTACTCAGACAACATGATGAGATATGGGATTGGGTTACTTTTCTACTTCTGAGTGAACAAGATTTTTTTATTATTTTATTTTTTCATAGAACTGTTCAGCCACAAAATGAGGTAGTCTGTGTCCCATAATGCTGAATTTCAGGGCTGGTTGTATGCTTGCAAGTAGTATTAGGGGTTAAGATCTGTTTGGTAATAGATTAATTCTTTTTTTTTTTTTGTCAAATAAGTTTAATAGCCCACCTTAAAACTTTGGTAATGGCTCAGAATAATTTGTGACACATTTGGAGTTGCAGCTGTTGGTTTTTATTCTTGACCCAACACCTGATCTTGGGTATCCTTGTTACTTTCCTTCTCTCTTGTTTTTCCTTCACTTGTAAAAAGTGGCTAATGTGTTACTAACCTTCTGAGGGAATATTTTTGCAAAATGCTTTTCTTTGAGGAAAGGGGCACTATCATTTCTTAACAACATGTGATCCTTATAATGAGGACTAAACCCAGACATGAGCTTTTTGATAGTTGAATGGGTTTTGAAATACAAATCAGTGGTTTAGGTTTTACTTCACCTTATGTTTAAAAGTTACCATCTACACTGTTAAATAATTCTTACTGCCTGTTGTTATAGAGAGGAAATGCATATGGCTTTTCAGTTCCCTAGATCAGCTTGCATCTGTAAAGCAAAAAAGATTCCTGCTTCACTTAGGTTTGAAAAAATCGAAACAGCACTATGATTCCTTTTGCATTAGGGGTAGTCAAAATACAGGTTGTATTTGAATAGCTCTGGATACACTTTTTGGAGAATGGTGTTAGAAAGTTTGAAGGTGGTTTGCTCAGTATAGTTTTTTGTGTTTAATCAAATGTCTTGTATGTGGTGAAGTTAAATTGTCTACAGGAATCTCCAGATAAAGATATTGATTAACTTAATGAAACCACCTAATTTCTTCAAATATTAAATTAAAATCCAATGAGTTTCAGTATTTCATATAAATGACTGTGGTGGACTTCATAAAACTAAGAATTTGAGGTATATCAATTATAGCTAGATAGCTAGATCTGAGCAACTCCAGTGGATATATTGCAACAGCTAGAAGACATTAAGCATGGGATCCTTCTGGCCATCCTAGCGTCATCTAGAACTAAAACCTCAAAAAGGCTCTTTGTTACAATCAAATGATGTGTGTATATATATATTTTAAACATTGTTCATTAATATCTCTGACTTTCTTGAGCTCTTCTAAGCTGCTGCTTAAAAACATTAAATACCCTAGCGTATTGATCCACGCAAAGAGTAAAAGACACTATATTTGAGGTTCTAAGGTAAATACCTGATTTTAGGTATTTAAGTCAGGTAAATTATAGAATAATTGTCTGTAAAAGTTTGGTTTTGGAATACCTTCCTTCCCCCTGCCTTTCATTCACTTGTTTCATTGAAAATTTTTGCTTCATAGCACGTTCCACCTTCCCTGTTCACGGAACCTAACGAGATCTCTCAGTATCTACCCATAAAGGAGACAATCTGTGAAAAACTAGAATTCCCAGAGAAGCTGGAGCCTAAACCAGAAGCATCACTGGAAACCATGTGTATTAAGTCTAAATAAATGTGACTTTATATGGACTTGAAGTAGACTGGAGATAATGTGATCATGTAACCATTGCCATGGGGGGCGGTTTCACTACTAGTGGAATAAAGAATTTGGCTAATTTTTCTGTAGCCCTGAGAGAAAACATTTCAAGCACGTTTTGCTAATGGTGTGTTTTTGTTTGTTTTGTTTTGTTTTTTAACCTGTATCTGGAGTTAATGATAGATTCGTGGTGAGTTATAGTTTTCAGCAGCATTGGATTAAGACTGTCATGGTTAAGAATCTGGGTTCTGTTTAGTTGCCTGTTTAGTTGTCTGGACCTTCCACCACAAACACTTCTATGAAGATTTTGTTATTGCTGCTTCAGATACTAAGAGACTACTGGAGTCATTAAGTTGGCATGACTTTATTTTTATTAAGAAATAATACACAGTAAAAAAAAAATTCCTCTGCATTTATCTTCAGCTGTCAGTTCTAAACTACGCATTTTGCTTGGCTTCCCCTACTGTGAGCTGATAATCAACTAAGTTACTTTCTGGGGTCTCTGATCCAGACTGTAATTTAAGAATATTCATTTCATCTGAGGATAGGTTTAAGGAGGGAAAAAAACCTGCATTTGTTTGACACTATATAAAGGTAAAATTACCTTATTTGTGAGGCATTATCTCCAGAGCAGGAGAAAAGCTGGAGGTTAAGAGAGACACACATTGGCAAATCTCTTCACAAACAGTAGTTTAATCTCATGTCAGCCAGGTTTCTCTAGGCAGTTCTGGAGAGTATTGCTTGGGGTCTGTATGCTGCTACAGTCATGTACTATATTGGAAATGCATTGTCCTGTATTGACCTTCCCTGGGCATACCAGGTGGTGCCTGCGTACGATGATTATACTGCCCTGAAAGTCAAATTGCTAAATTGCAGAGTGAGTTAAGGCTGGGGAAGAGAGGGGTGTTTAGTCTCTAATCCCTAAAGGAATGCCGGTATTTGCAGTTTGAGAAAGAAGATCCTACATAGCCTTAAAAGGATGCTAACATGTATTCCAGATACATAATTTCATTTTATTTTTAAAATTCTTTAAGTTCTGATATTAATAGAAGTGTGATCACATGTATAATCATGGTTTTAACTCAACACTTTGTAGATTAAACTTCTAAAATATTTGTCTTGCTTTTGGAAATCCTAAATTATGTTAAGGGTTTGGCCTAAGAATGGGGGAGCTAAACAGACTTGTCCAGGTTTACCGCTCACACTCAGCGTTAAGCACAAGAAGCCTTGCGGTTTAAGGTGTTGGCAGACAAGAATGTGTACACATTCTGATGTCTTGGAGTTTTTGTTTAAAAATCTTCATATTCTACACTGCATAGCTTAATAGAAACAACCCACCTCAAAACCTGGTATATAACCAGGTCGTTTGAGAAATGTTTTTCACTTAGGGAAGACCCTGAGGTTTTTAGAAGAGAAGTCTACTGCCATCTAAGTGACTGTTTTCTTAACAAAAACAAACACCACACTTTTTTCACTTTTATTTGAGGCAGCCTGGTCTAATGAATTGATTGTAAGGTTGAAAGGCAGGAACTAACTGGTTTTTCCTGTGTCACTGATTTACTCTAACCACATGGAAGTCACTTCTTTGGGGCTCAGTTCCCTGTATGTAAAAATGAGAGATAATACACACCTATCTCACTGAGGGTCTGTGAGGATTATTTTGTAAAAAGGTATTGATGAGAGTATTTTTTTCCCCAAATACACCTTCAGCCTTATCTTTGGAATCCTTTGCACAGGATTACTGGAAAAAAAAAAAAGAAAAACCTTATGATCTGTAGGATAAAATGAGTGAAGAGAACTGGATTGAAACAGTCTCTGAAAGAAATTATTATCAGCCAGACATGATCTGGGTGAGTGAATTTATGGCCACTTTGAATTAGAGGTGAGGTTCCCTGTTAGATGCCTAAATTCTGTTGGCTTTTTTCATCTTCCTGCACTTGTTCCCTAAAGACTTTAGTGTCGGGGTGAAGAAGGGACTGCAAATGAACATAGCATGGAAGTGATCAAAAATAATTTGGTAATAGAGGATTATTTAGGTCCACTGCAGTGATAGAGGGATACGGGAAGAGAGTGAAAAGGAAGGGATCAACAAATAGAGGGTGAAGAGAGATTTTGCTGGTAGAAGTAAATCATGGCACTTCTTTTACTCTAAGGATGTATTTTACATGCCTTAAAGGCTTATAAAAACACACTTTAAAGCTGGTAGTGACCAAGAGGAGAGCTGATATAGTGCTAGCATGAAGGAAACTATAACTGCATTCACTCATTAAGATTGTGATTTGGGTTTGGTGGGTGATGCTAACATTAAGCTCCATTGGGCTAAAGCATTGAGTGGGTGGGAACCCACAGAATCGACACCTAGCGTTGGAAAGGGTGCTCTGCATGTTTATCTTATATGGTGTATTCTCTTGCCCATACCATACATACTAATCTGTGACCTGTTGATAGAGTTGTCTTGAATAGACTTGAAACCTGACTATATAGATATGTGATGTCTATTTTGGCTGCTGTGCATTTAAGTGGAACACACACGTTGGAGAAATCACAAGAACACATTTAGGAAGTTACAGTTACTAGAGAGTAAAATTCTGAGCACTGTCTGACTCTTATACCGCACAGATTATCAAGACGCAGCAGTATAAACTGGTGTATCACAATCTCTCCAGCACAAATTTTCCACACAAAAGTACCACCTTGGATATGTAATTTTAGGGGGAGGCTGTGGGGTGATTCTCCAGCTGTTTTGTGGCAAGTTTAACATGTGGCCACTTATATTCTTTCTTGTATGTCGCTAAATAAAAATGTACCAAACGTTTTATAGTTCTGTTTTCATCTGAGCAGAATGAACTGAAATGACAGCTTGCGATGCTGAATTTTGTATCCTAGTAAGATGTCGCGTCCATGTGCCTTTGCATGTCATCAGACCACTCTGGCTAGTTATGAAAATACGGTGAGACGTTTTCAGAATGGGGGAAGAACCACAGTAGCAGGAGCAAAATGAAATCTAGATTAATATTTCTGTAAGCTTCACTATTGGCAAGTAACAGATTCAAAAGGGCTGGGAGAAAATAGAACGCAGCTGGAGAAGTAAAACTGGCAGAGGGCATGGGCTTTATTTTTTGAAGTCTGGAAAATAGCAGGACAGTTTAGATGCCAGCTATCATATCATATGCTTGGAAGAGTAAGAAGTGCCCAGCTCCTAGGGAAGGTGTGGGTGTTTGCTGTCTCTTAAATAAACCCCAACATAAACCAGCCCTATAACTTACTATGAAGATAACCTCTGCCCTAGGAACCTGGGAATCGGCTCTAGCCTGACCTTTCTTAAACTCTTGCTGGTGTGGAAGGTGTGCAGTAGGGGAGCTGGTGCACCTGCCCCAGGACAGCTGTCACCGAGCCCTGGAGCGTCCCGGCGGGGCCATCTCCACGACCTTCCTCCCCTCAGCGTCTCTCACCGCCTCAGGCGATGGTGGAGCCCGGTGCCGCCTCTAGCCCGCCCCGCCGCCCCAGGGGGACTCACCGGCACTTCCCCGCTCCTAAATTCCTGGAGGCGGCTGGCTTCTTACTGCCGGATGCCGTCCCGCCTCCCCGCCCGGCGGCCTACATCCCCCGGCAGCCTCCGCGCCGTCGCTGCCGGCCGCCAGCTACCTGCCGAGGGCAGGTAGCCCGCCGCGGCGCGGTGCATGCCGGAGCGGGTAGTCCCTGAGGAGGGGAAGGGCGGTCCGGCAGCCCCTGGGGCAGAGCCGCCAGCGCGCGGGTTGAGGCGGGCGGCCATGGACAAGCTCAAGCGGGTGTTGAGCGGTCGCGACGCGGAGGATCCAAGCGGCCTGGAGCAGGTAACGCTCCGCTCCCCGCGCGCACCCGCCTCCCCTCCGGGGTTGGGGGAGGGGGGGCGTGTTGCTGGGGAAGGGGGACCCGGGGCCGCCCCTCAGCGTCGCCCCTCAGCGCCGCCCCTCGGCGCGGGTGAGCCGGCGGCGGGACCGGCCTGCGCCGCCTCAGCCCCTCGTTGGGCCTCCGGTTCCCCGGGGCGGAGCCGGCCGGGGGCTGCCGGGGACGGCGGTTCCTCTGGAGCAGGTCTCTGGCTCGTACTTAAACCGTCGCCGTGCTTTACGCCGCGAGCAGCCGCTGCCGGGGGCGTCGCCGCCTGCGAAAGGGGCCCCGGATTCTCTCTTTTGTGGGAGAGGATGAGTCGGTCTCCCGGGCGAGCCCGGGCCGGCCGGGCACGGGAAGTCTGCCTGCAGAGGGCCCAGAAATAAAGCGGGGGGACGGCAACGCGCCCCTGCACTTGCTCGGCTTGGGTGTGGGCGGGGGGGTGGGGGGGGAACAACCCCCTCAACCAACCCACCCCCTGCCTCTTTGTTTGGGGAGTTGGTGTAATAGCAAAAGTGGGAAAGTTGCCGGGGCCGGCGGGGGTGGGCGGTCCCGCGCGGGTAGGCCGCTCCCCCGCGGGGCTGTCCCTCAGCAGCACCTGCGCTCCCCGCGGGAGAGCGAAGGGGATGCTGGAAAACGGCTCCGATGGGGCTAGGACACAGTTTGGCATCTCGGAGGAAACTGACACAGTTCCTATGTGGCAAGATCTACCAGTCAATAACTTGCACTCTTATTTTTCTCCTCGTTTCTAGGTTATCGATGCGACTTCATTAGGTTGGGGCAGCAGGGTGAAAGGCTTCATTGCTTGTTTTGTGATAGGATGCCTCTGCTCGCTCTTGGTAAGGACTTTTTGCCAGTTCACAGAATCACAGAATGGTAGGGGTTGGAAGGGACCTCTGGATATCATCTCATCCAACCCCTCTGCTTGAGCAGGGGACACAGGACTGCTAATCCTGATGTTTAAGTTTCAGAAGCCCCAGTAATTACAGCCTTGCTCTATGGTGTCGCTTGATTTTTCTGAGTTTCTGGGAAGACATTTGACTCGCTTCCAGTTGGATGCAGTGCGCTAACTCTTAATAATGCCAATAAATGCAATTTTACTCTTGTGTGTGTGTGTGATTCTGCAGTTCATGTTTAAATTTTCCTAAGATGACTTCTGTTATCACATTTCTTGGATATATTTATTCTGCAATTTAAAAACAATACTAATTTTTCCCCCCTTCCCCCTCTCTCTAAATGTTCCTTTTTAGGGTAGTTGTCTGCTATGGGTACCAAGGAAAGGGCTGGTGCTCTTTGCAGTGTTTTATACGCTGGGGAATATTGCATCTATTGGGAGGTAACAATCTTTATGTATTAGTTCATAATAAAGATGAGACACTAAAGCAGAACAATAGGTGAAGGTACATAAGTGGTAGAAACTGTTGTATTTGTGTGGGATTTGCTTACATAGATCATTCTCTTGTCGCTGAATTTGAAGGAACAGCGTTTCCTTAGTAGTGCCCTGAAACAGTAAAGAAAACTTTTGTTTATTGTTATTAGTAATGCATTCAAGGTAAAGGTTACTCATCAGTAAAGAAGAATCAAACTCGTGCTTTGAGATTTTTTTATTTTGTTGGTTTTTCCCTCCTGAAGATAAAAATAATTCTTTGCCATTTTGCATTTGTTAATGACCTGCATGTTTTGGTGAATATATTATATCTGGGGAAGCCTGTCTGTCAGGGTAGGCCTGTTTGCTAAGCCTTCATGGCTATTGAGGTTCCTGAAGCATAGCCCCATTGACTTTGTGACAGACACAACCCTCAGTGATTGAGAAAACTTAACAATATGTTAGAAAGCACAAGAAATGGAATTGGAAATAACATAGTAATGAGGCAAAATAATATAGTATATGAGGCAGAAATACCACCTTAGACAAAACCTTCACCTTGTATAATTCATGCAGTATCAGTCACCAGGGGTCTAAATGAGGGCTGCAGATCTGGTAAGGTTTTGAAGAATGGATCCAGGCCTGAAAAAGGCCTTTTACGTAGAGAAATTGAGCTGGATTACTTGGCAATCCATGCAGAGCCTCTGTGGCTGGTATTTTTGAAAAGTAGGTTAAAAAAAGCACCTGTCAAGAATGATCTAATTGAAGCTGACCTTGACCTATGCTTCTAGCTTGATAGTTCTGCTCTGCTTATGTTAATTGTAACTGAACATGTATGAATAAAATTATATAATAAATACCTTGCACAAAGAAAAGCAGGAATGGATTTTGTCACATTGTATAGCCTGTTTCCTTTGTTAGGCAGCACTGATTACCATAAGAGTATAGTGTACTGATGCCCCATATGACAGCAGACAATTTAACAAAATAACCCCCCTTGATGAGGAAAGGTACTTAGTTTCACTTCTGTTTTGTTTTTCACAGCACTCTCTTTCTTATGGGACCAGTGAAGCAATTAAAAAGGATGTTTGAGCCTACACGTTTGATTGCTACTACTGTTATGCTAGTAAGTATCAAAGGAATCAGTTTTAACTCATGCTAACGTGTAAACATTTTTCGTTGTAAAGTCCTTTGATATACATTGATCTAACTACATCTCAAGACAGTCTCAAGATATGTCTGTCAGTGAGTTTTTTTTGTTTTGTTGGGTTTTTTGTTTGTTTGTTTGGTTTCTTTGTTTGGGTTTTTTTTTCCCCCTTAAAATATTGAGCATCTCCTATAGTGGGAAAGGTATGTGTAGCACTAGAAAGCCACCTTCCTATTATGCAGCGGGGTTGTTATGCTAAATGAACATTAAGGGTCTGTGGCCAGCATGTGTGAACCGTGCACATGATTTTTTTTTAGGGTGCTTGAGGTCACACAACATAGTATTTTCATGTTGCTTGAAAGATGAAAGGTGGGAAACTATTTTTTAAAAAGTTGTGCTATGGAAGCTGTTAGACATTCTATTTTGCGTGATTTTGTCTTTTTATATTCTATCTGATCTGCTTTAAAGAGCTGTGTAGGTATTTCCACCTTGCTAAAAATGTTATTTCCTGACAAAGCAACTGGGGAATCTCTCTCTATGGCTTGGTCATCTTGCATTAAAAATACAGAAATCATCCCAGTTGGCTGATAGCTTCAGGTTTTGAAACTCATATGACACAGTGAAACTGCAACATTCAACTGAATCAGCCCTTGGAATTATTTTTGTCTTCAAAAGATGGGAATTGTGGCCAACCATCTACTGGGGGTATGTGTGTGAAAATTACCGCTAAGTTTCAGGCTTTCTTGTTTAAAGTGCACGTGCATTTTTGTCTATTAAAATTCCACACTTTCACTTGGAGAGTCTAAAATCTGGAAGGTGGTTTAACTTGCATGGAACTGTCCTCCCCTTTTCAGTGTGAATGTCTTCAGAGCATTTGCTTGGCATCAGCGCTTCCTATTTTGTCTTTAAACATCCAGAGTGGCTGCAGGCAACTGATAGAGCTTGAGAAATTGACTGTGCATGCACGCAGATCAGCAGCAGGCAAGAAGTCTACTGCATGGAGTGTTTGTTTTGTATGCATAGAGGATGCCTGAAGTCAGGAGGATGCCTTGAACGTTGTTCACTGGAATAAAGCCAGTTATGAGATGTATGATGTAGTATTTAGACCAATATGCAAATCTTAAAACTAATGGTTAAACTACATTTAATGTCAGTAATCATGGTTGAGGTGAAGTGTATGATTCCTTTCGCAGTGCATGTGTTACTGTCTTGAATACGCAGTACTAAATCTTTTTTTTTTAACTCAAGCCGAAAAATGCACGTCATAATCTCTAGTAGCACAATGGTACATGTATATCAAAAGGCTGTTAGGCGTTGATGAAGAAAGATGAATTATCAGCATCTGTCATAGATAAATGAGCTGTCCTCTCTTAAATTGAAAATTAAAACTTGCATTAAAAGGAGGTTTCTGTTAAAACTGAGGGTTAAACAGAAAACAATCCAAAACAGCCCACTACCCCCCAAGATTTTAACTGTAGTGAAGAGAGTGCAACTCTGAAAAATGTGCTAGTTTGAATGGCTGTGCTGGACTTCATGTTAACCAGGAGAGCTACTAAACAACAGCTGAAAGTTCTTGAAAGTGTATTGTGGTTTTAGGTGGTAAGAATTAAGTAGTGACGTAACTTCAACCCCATGGTAACCTTGAGAATCAACAGGAAATGTACAGAAGCAGTAAGACTAGAGTTGAAACTGAAAAGTCTTAACTTAAGCAAAACAGTGAAGTATGGTATATTCCTGTAACGCCAAGAAGTGTGTGGGATGAAGTAGGAACCTGCTGATATTGCAAAAAAGCTGTAGAAACCTCTTCCACTTGTTCATTTGCAACCATAAAATTATTTTCTGGAGATATCAGGCTGATAGTTTCTCATTTCTTCAATTCAGAAGTGTAATAGCAAAAGCATAATAAATAAGGGGCACTCTTATGCAGGGTTGGCTAAAACTATGAAATGATGTAATCTGTTTTTGCTCTGTGAAGGAACCCATTACAGTGTTACAGTATCTATAAAAACTGGAGTTGTTTCTATGTTTAATAGAAATTGTTTGTTTTCTCCTAGTTGTGTCTTGTACTAACACTGTGTTCTGCTTTCTGGGTGAGTACTTGAGTCCTATATGTGTATATAACTGGAGTATATTTTAAAAATAAGGCACTTACATTGTTGACTCATTGTGTACTATATTGCCCCTTGCCCCTTCTCTCTTCCTCCAGTGGCGTAAGGAAGGACTTGCACTCCTTTTCTGCATCTTACAGTTTTTTGCCTTGGCATGGTAAGTGTTTTCTTCCCCACACACTCCATTTTCTATGGCACCTGACATCAGTAGCTGAATTCTGAGTGGATTTTGACCTTGCATGAGTTAGAGGGATGGGGAATTTTTACCTCACTATTCCCCTAGGTGCAAGACAATGCATCAGTGAGGAGCAGGCTTGTTCCTGCTTCTTGGTCTCTCACACCATTTCAGAGGCTTTGGAGATGGAGCTCAGGGCTCCATTTCTCAGGGAGGTTCCTTTGAATGTGTTTAATTTCTTTGAGCTTGAAGTAAAACTGCATTTTTCCTTTCCCTTTTAAATCAATTTGCTGCTTATTGTCTGGGATTCCTCTTTTACGCTCTCCCGACCTTGTCTTGTTAAAAGACCCAGATATGCCAATCAAATTAAGTGTGAGCATTCTTTAAGTTAACATATGTTCCATGTAATGTCACAGAAGTAGTACAGAAATGGATACGAACATCTAGCCAGCCCTGAAGACTAATCTTACCTGCCAGTAGGTGTTGAAGCATAAAGAATATCGGGTGCAGGAGAACTGTGTTTAAAATGCTTCTACAATATGCCCCCTGATTTGCCATAGTGTTTCATAACCTGGCTGGGCTAAGATGGCTTGCAAGGATACTCGTTCCTCTTGCTCACATACCCAAAGCTTCATTTTGCGTGTGTGTCTTGCAGTTACCTGTTTAGAGCATCAGAGGGGTGGTTGTTCTTGTTTGTGACTAATAAAGTTTGACAGGAAGAATAACTTCAAAAATCTTTCTTCTTAGGTACAGCATTTCCTTCATTCCATTTGCAAGGTAAGCTTCACTACTCCTTTACTCTTTGTCATCTTGAGGTTTAATGATACAGAAGATAGTTTATAGAAGCATTGTAATGTGTGGCTTTACAAGTTTTTTCCATGCTGGTGTTTTAGGGGGAGGAAGTACACATAGTTAAACCTGAAAATGAAACCAAGCATCTTATCTAGTGGGAGAACACAAATGTAACAAAATCAGAGGGCTTCCTATAAAAATATGTAGGTGTGCTGACCACAGGCTAAACTTAAGGCTTGCCTTTGGAATGCCTAAATGTTGGTCTAAAATGCTACAAAGTGTATTCTTCTGCGTGCCTTTTTTTTCCTGTTCTCCCCTATGAGCACTATTCTGTGTTTGAGCACAGAGTTCTCTATCCTGCTCCATCAGCCCCACCCTTCCTCAGCGCACCACCTCAACACAAGCATCATTTCCATTGCAGCTGGGGAGGCGGA
Source organism: Phalacrocorax carbo (assembly GCF_963921805.1). Classification (NCBI taxonomy): domain Eukaryota; kingdom Metazoa; phylum Chordata; class Aves; order Suliformes; family Phalacrocoracidae; genus Phalacrocorax; species Phalacrocorax carbo. Next base: position 93,048,072 of record NC_087513.1, on the reverse strand, counting down.
TGGTGAGCCGACCCGCTTGTCTCTAATGCATCATGTAGTCATGTAACTTATGTAAGTGCAGTTAATACACGGTCAGCTGATCTTTAAAGTCCCCGGTGTCAGTGTGATAGCAGCATGGAATGAGTGTTGTCAAGCAGCATAACTGAGGTGACTGGTTTGTTTGTTTTGTTTTTTTTTCCCTTTCTCCTGCCTTTAGGGATGCTGTGAAGAAATGTGTCTCAGTCTGTCTGACCTAACAGGAACACTGGATGCTTCACAAAAGTTTTATGAAGTGTAGTAGAATTATGTTAAGATCACTGTGTATGTATTTTCCTATTTTTGTCTTAAACATGTGCCTTTCAGCCTGGTGTTAGAAGCTCCTTGTGTTAAATCCAGTGTATGCAATTGCTCGGTTTTTGTAAGGATTGGTGTCTGTAGGGCAGGGTGCTCGTGATCAAATGAAGTTTGATCTGGCAGAAGAACTGGGCAGACATCCAGAATTTGTTATGATAATTCTTATGTAAAATCATGTATTTGTTTGGTTTTGCAAAAGTAACAAAGTGGTACATGAAGGCTGTAAAATGGACACCTTGACTCTGATGGGACTATGCCAGTCTACAGGATTTCTATTTCAAGAAAAAAATGAGTCGCCAACTGATTTCTTACTGGCAACTTGCTTTTTGTAAATAGCCTTATGTCACTTTAATCTTTGCACTGTTTGCCTTGGATAATTGAGTATTGGTATTGTCTCTTCTTGCCTCTCTTGCAAAATTTTAGGTTTTGAGACTTCTAAAAGATTTCATTCTAAATGAAAAGACTGTTTTGGAGTAACTATGAAATGTTTGCATCTTTAATGAAGTATTTAATTTTCAGTTTAGACTGATGGCGTTTCCTTAGAATACCTGAAAGGGACATCTTCGTCTGTAAAAACTTGTTCCCGTAGGAAAAGCACTTGCAAAATAAGGTTAATAGAATTTTTCAGCTGCCATGAACCTGAGTTCTTTGCCTTGCCTACAGCTAATGGCGATACATACAAGGTAGGAAACTGAACTTTTTCACATGAAGCAAGGTGCTTCTCTTTTCCCCCAGCTGTAGGACAGGAGCAGTGTGAAGCTGAGGGCATGATAGGTAAGCAAAGAGAGAATTTATGTATGTCCCTTCTCAAAGGACAAACTGATGATAAGGTGGAAGTGGGCTGTTGTTTAAGCAGTCTGGGCCAGGGAGAAGAATTTTTTCTTCTGAACTTGTAAATAAGTTGAAAATCCAACATTTTTTTCTTTTTTTTTTGTAAGTTGGATCAGTTTTGTTTCTTCTAAAGCTGTTGCACACACTAGTAAACTACTGCTTTGAGGAGAAAGTATAATTTTCTATTGCCTGTCTTAGCAAAGAAAGCATGTAACAATCTAGCTGCCAGCTCCAAACAAATGCTGAACAGTCAGTATCCAAATTCCAAGGCCACTCTACATTCTCTTTATCTTCTGAGCTTTGTATAATCATTTACTCCCAAACCAGTGGTCAGTTGTTTAATATCTGAGCTCAGATTCCCACTTCTGCTGTGTGAGATACTGTTTAACTGCTTTTACCTTCCCTCTTACCAAACTGTCTTGCTGGAGTCAGTGTCTGTGAAGATGATTATCCAGTGGACTTTAGTATGAACTGGATCCTCTCTTCCTCCATCTACCAAGAGTTTAGTCATTTAACAGTATTGGGTTTGCATGGCAAGTGTATCCCTGACTTGTACCACAAAGATTTTAATGTAGGAAAAACCTAGACCTACTTGGCAATAAAGTATAAGCCCACAGTGAAGCCAAATAATTCTATGGCTTCCAGAAAGTTACTAGAAACTGAGTTAATTCAAAATCTTAAACCTACGTGGCCTTCTGATAATTTATAAAGCATAGTATCATCCTGCTGTTAGGAGCCTCTAAAAAAAAATACTCCCTTTTGAGGATGGTATGGAAGAGAAATTTTAACAGGCTTTCTGTGGATTCCAGCTGACTAGAGTTACTGTTACAAAGGCTTTTGAATGGAAAATGCCATCTTGAAAATATGGCACTGATGATGAGATGAATCAGTTATACAGGAGGATTTTCAAGTGCTATGTCCAGATGCTTTTTTCCCCCTTAGGATTTGGAAGTTAGTGTTGAAATAACTAGGTTGACTATTACTTTTCTTGGAAGGAAGAATTAGTTAAATGCCCAAGAGAGACTGGGAATTAAATAATACTCATATTTCTTTTCCCTGACTGATCTAAGACGAGTATCTAAACTGGTGTGTATCTTTTTTTATCAGGGAGTAGGTTCAAAACCTAATTTACATCTGTCAAAGGACCCGTATTAGTCTTTTACTGGGACTTTGATAATGTTTACAGAATTCGTTTGTATAAGGGCAATTGAGATGCAACCCTAATGCCTTTTACATTCCAATATTTGTAGTTTTAACATCTCTGGGTGTTCCTGGAAAACGCTGCAGGTATAGCATGTGTTACTTCTCCTTCCCTTCTCCAGGAAAGTTAGGTTAACTTGGATCATCATTCCAGGCTCATCAGCAGTCAACAATGGAATTTGACTTGTGGGGTTCTTTTTTTGAGTCCTTCAGACTAGGAGAAGTAAAAGCCTTTTGCTTATTCCTTGACTAGCTTGTGCAGGGTTGTGGTACCCTGACTCTCTAGCAGTACCTCTAGAAGAACACTAGAATTGGGTATGCTGAATATTAGTTTTTCAACTTGCATACTAGCTAACTGGAACCTTTTATTTGACTGTTGTGAGCACAACCACTTAGAATTAGGAAATTTAGGAACCTACCAGTAGATAGTGGATAAATTTAAATGGATTTCTGCCCCCCCCCCCTTAAAGCTGTAGTTCCAGCTCCACAGCCTTTTATTCAGTATGAGAAAAGAACAAATCTTCATTTGACTGCATAGCACATGAGGATACGCAATCGTGCTTTTAAAGGAAGGGCACCCAAGGGGAGATAGCAAAGACGTAAGGATCATCAGAGTGCCACTGGGGTTATGTTGCCCTGACTGATCTAAGACGAGTATCTAAACTGGTGTGTATCTTTTGTTATCAGGGAGTAGGTTCAAAACCTAATTTACATCTGTCAAAGGACCTGTGTTAGTCTTTTACTGGGACTTTGATAATGTTTACAGAATTCGTTTGTATAAGGGCAATTGAGATGCAACCCTAATGCCTAATGTTTCTGTGAAGGTCAGACAGTAGGAGAGACTCAGCATATTCTTGCCAATGTGTGAAACATACTCAGGGTTTGTCACTTCATCTACAAGCAGTTTTGATTTAAAATAACTCTTCTCTATCAGAACAAAACTCTTTAGATTCTTACTCACTTAGAAGTAATTGTGTTTAGGCTGTTGCCAAGTTTAGCAGCAAAAGATTTTTCCACTTTGTTAAAATACTTCATTTTATATGATTTTACATAATCAGGTTGTAAACTAGTATATGAATGTTCCCCCTCGACCAATTTCCATCTGAATTAGATTATACTGTTACACCTTCCCCGCCCCCCCCCCCCCCCCCCCCGTCATTAAAACTACTGTGTGTTAAGTTTTTATATCATCAGCTTTGGTTATCTGCTTGGCAGGAAGCATGGTGGGCATATCTGAAGCCCTTTCTAGTTTTCTATCTTAATGTCTTTCAAGGCAGGAACATTTGTTATGTGTGCTCTACTGCAAATAGAGATGTTTGGTTTCTAATCATAAAGCTCCTTGCTTCCCAAGGTCCTTGCTCAGCTGCCTACAGCACTTAAATCAAGGCTGACTTTCCTGAAGAAACTTGTATGATATTGGATGCCCGTCTCGGTAGGATTTAGTGTTCTGCCAGAAAGTGCTCTTTGCCCAGCCTCACTCTTGTTTGTGCCTATCCACTTTTTTACTTTTTGCAGTACAGATAACATCACCTTAACCAAGCAGCCTTAGCATACAGTTCTAGCATGAAATGTGCATATCTGGGATCAGCTGACTTTCCAGATATAGTAGAAATGGGGAGGGTGGTAGTCATCTGTTCCCGAAGTACTGATATTCCACACATTAAAATGTGTGTGGGGGGTTTCATTACTTCAGAGTTTTGCTCTGTTTCAGGTGATGAAGACTGTTGTGAATACTGGTACTATCTGAGATTGTTCTACAGTGGTGGTATGAACAATTTAATCTTGTTTAGTATTTACAGTAATGAGATTGTTCATGAGCTGTTACAAAAACCAAGGAAGAAATTTCTGCACCAAGTTGAAATTCTTTTAAGAAATCATGTTTTAAAACAAAGTGTGTTAGGCTTTATGTGTGAATACTTACTATACACCTGGGGGAGGGCAGAGACTCTGCTATGGGGTGGCTTCCAGCTAGGTGCAGGATGGCAGGCTTGAATCGATCATAACTTGTGAGTAGATTGCAGCTGGCCTACAATGCTTATGTACAGTCTGAAACTCACGTTCCGGGAAGTGCCTTGTGGAGCGGTGTGGGCACTTGAAGCTCTTCTGCTGTGTCCTATGAGACTGAAAGAGCCTCTGTTGAGTTTGAGAATGGTTCTTGCTTAGTTTTGATAATCATGATAATGAAAGTAAGATCACTATTGCTACTGTAGACTCTCAAAACTGAGGAGGAGGATAACGCTTAAACACACATTTGTCTTAAATACTGATGGTTACAACCATAGCAAATACTGACCATATAGGACAGAAAGCACAGAAATGGTATTTTTTCTTAAAACCACATACCTCACTGTAATGGGACAACACTAAATTTTTTTTAACAGCTGTGGAATTGTTTTGTAAAATTAAAAACCAAACCCAGAAATTCTCAACAAGGTTTTATACTGTTACTGATCCTGTTTGCTGTTGTGCTTTTCCTATGTATTTACACTGTTTGAATTCTACTTTGATAAACATCTTTTTTTCCTAACTTACAACTTTCTCTGTAACTAAGTGAAATCTTTACTTACAAGTACTGGTTTTTTTTCCTTCAATAAAGTTGTCATTGCATTAAATGAATTGTCCTTATGGTCAATACGGAGTTTTTAATTATGCTGATTCTCCAGATGATGGTGGAATTGTTTTGGGGAAAAAAGTGATTGTCTCATCCTCACTTCCTTTGCTGTGTATACAACATGTACTGCTGACAGGAGTTCCTGTGTCTCCACTGCTGTGCAGCTGCTTCACCCAGCATATGTCTAGCACAAGCAAATTCTCATTGGCATAGCTGCATGCACCTAGTCATGTGGTTGGCACAACTAGAATTGTTAAGGTAGGGATGATATTTTTATTGCTTCTTACTTATTTACCTCAGGAGTCAACCTAGATGTTCCAGCAAACTATTGGCTTAGTCCATGCTACAGAGCAAATAATTCCTGATGCTACTCTGCCTGCAAAGACTAGAGTTAAGAAACAACATGCCTCTTGTTCTTCACGGAATAAATACACTCTGAATACTGAGGTACACTGGAAGTAAAAAGCCAATGACTTATGAATGTGTGTTTAAAACTAGAGTTAGAGGCAATGATTAACTTTTTTGTAGTTTGTTTTTAAACTTCCAGAAAGCATGTGCATTTAAGTTTGTGCCTAATATGCATCCAAACACTTGCTGTGGTTTTAATATTCCTTGGCAATGTACAGGGCTCTGCACTGGGCTGTTCAGAGTGCGCTAAACTTTCTTCTGATTGACAGGGCAAACCAAAGCAGTTGCATTACTTTTGCAAAGGTGGTGGCGAGACTTGTGTGCTGTGGGAGACTGTTAGGTTTTCAGTTACTTTTTTTCGACTGTTCTTCTAAGCAAGCTCTGTCTCAAAGCTGACTAAACTGAAACTTGTCCTACAGGAAACTCCGAAGTTTTGTCTGAAACAGGAGCAGCAGCTTGTCTTCCTGTAATATAGAAACCTAGGCTGCTGTATTTTATCATTTTTGAAACTGTGAGAGCTTCCAAGGACTGTCAGGAGAGCCTGATAGATATTTTGTATGAAGACAGCCATGAATCTGAGTCCTAAAAGGGCAGTACATCTTTTCCATATTTAATATTTTAGAGCTATTTTGCTTGCCTAGTTCAACCTCCATAACAACAAAGTTGTTCAACTTTGCCACATTGTTCTCATGCTGAATGATTTTTAAAAAAATAAATAAAATAAAGGCTTCAGTTGAAGTCTCTAAACAATGAATGACCAGCTGCCCTCTAGGGAAAGTGTATTCTGTAGATTACTTTGCTCCTTAGAAATACTCTGGAAGGGTTTATCAGTTGTGCTACAGCATCTGGTCCCCTGAATGCCATTTAGAAGCATTGCAGCAGAGTCATGAGCACCACATTCAAATTCAGTGATAACACTCTTGGAAGGCTGCTGTACTCATGTCTGCCCCTTTCCCATCTTCCACTAATGCCTGATTTGCAAGAGAGGGTATCTTGGGGACGCAGGAAGTTCAAAGTTGGGGGTTGATATTTATTTCCTTTCCTTGTTTGTACCTTTCCTGGGCTCAGTCTTGGTTGCAGTATCGGTGGGGGTACAGGCTTGTAACTGCCCAGCCAGGGAGAGCTGGAGGTGCCTAAAGGGAAAAAAAAACCCTGTTTTCTGAAGAAAGCTTCTGATGAGTTAGAGATGAGATAGAATAGCTGAGCTGCCAATCTTTGGGACTGATATTTTAAGTTAGCCTATTTGAAACCCTTTTAAGTTTTTCTTGGGCCTTGAGAGTTTGTGCTTTAAAATATCTGCAGAACCAAGTGTGTAGTAATGCTGGTGTAGTGGAAAAATGGTATATTGAAAGTATTGACTGGCCAACATGATTTCATCACAGCTTTGAAGGCGTGTCACTTCCAAACAGTGACCAAGTGTGAAAACAAATTCTTTTATTATGGGCATGTACTTCTGTGTTATCTGGTTGTGTGTACCAGGATGTGTCACGCTCACCACTTTTGAGAGAATCAAGTGCTTCAACCCAGTTATACTTGCAACTTGTTAATTCTCATAGTTAACAAAAAGCTTTAACTATAATACATCCAAGTCAAGAGTACATGTTTGATTTCCCTAATATAAACACTGAACCTATTACTTTTGTTCTGAGATGTTGTAAATAGAATTTAAAATTTTGTTTAGAATCTCTTTAAATTATTTTTAATTATTCTTTTATCTTAAAAATGGGGACAGTAACAGTTTCTTGCTCTAGGTGCTAATCCATGTCTGGAGACAGCACTGAAAATTTTCAAGTAGGAAAAACAAATTGGGGAAAAGTATAATTGTTGTTTAAAACAAACTAACTTATATTTATCATCAGCCTGACTACATCAGGAAATTTTTTTTTTTCTTTAAAAAGGAGAAAGGTTGCTCTGGAAAGCCTCCCATGCTTTCTGGGCTCAGAATTAATCTCAGTTATAATCTCAATTATAACACCAGGCAGGGAGGTACTACTTGAACAAGCTGCCTGCCTCACTGCTAAAAACATACCTGGTGGAAGTTATTGAAACTGTCCTCTCACCTCCCAACATGAATGAAAAGGCTAATCTTCTTTAAGTCTCTTCTAACCTAGCAATCTCTTAAGGGGCTGGATCCATGATTAAAAAACAGAGGGAAAGCAGCTGTCTTTTTATCCTCTCTTAATTATTCCCTGGTAGTTGACAGGTGTTGATTTCCTGGGAGTGTCATGGTGATGGAGGTTACGTTTCCCAGTGTTGTTGGGACTAAATGTTCAGAGGGGGGTTAGTTGTTTGAATGGTTCAGTGGGAGCTTTGGAGATGGAAAGAGTGAGTCTTGTTCTCTGTGATTTCATCTGATCACGAAGGGCTGCCTTTTATTTGGAAGTGTGCACCTAAAGGCCAAAAAACAGCTATCCAATGTCAAGGCAAGGAAGGCCTCTTTAATTACCTTTTTTCGTTTTTGTTGTTGTTGTTTTTTCTTTCTGCTGTATCTCACCAGCTGGTGGCCGGGAGGGTTTTACAATGAGTTTAATCAGAAAGTCAAAAAGAACACCTTGCTTTTTCCTGCTGCAACTTGGTGAATAAACTCCAGTAAGCGTTGTGGGATTCTTCTTCCACTGCTCTCCCCACTCCTCGTTGCCTCATTTAAAAATGAGTCACTAAATTCTTATTCATAAATCCTGGCCATGACTGCAGATGACTGAGAGTGTTGTACTTGCGTTTTTAACTAGTATGGGTTAGTTCTGACTGGCTATGAGCCATGAGGTGTCTGATCCCTGCTTGGAAGTGCCCAGCTCTCCCACCTGGGTTTCAGGGAAAGTTTGCAACATTGCAGGTTTCGTGTGAGCATTTTGTGCTCCCTCCGATATCCCTACTGATTTGCCTGTTTAATTAAATGGGAGACAAGTGAGAGAGGAGTAATAGTCTTCTGTCCTTCGGCCCTGCTCTGTCCCACTTGCAGTGGCAATGATTGTCAGTCACCGTGTTACTCTATAAGTGCAGGTACCTTTTCTTCAAATGTCAGGTTCAGGGAGATCTAACTTCCAGCCCAAGAAATAACCCAGCTGATGTCTGAGAATGGGTTATTCTCAGTGCCCCGGCAATACTTACGTCCAGTTATATTAATCTGTTTGTGCCTCAGCTTCATCATCTGTAGGCTTGGAAAAATTAATCTTGCAAGAAAGTAGGAGAGAGAAGGGATGTTTGAGAAGTATTTGAAGTCATTATTTAGGTGAACAGAGGGACATAAGATTAGATTACTCAATCATGTTAATGAAAGTAAGATCACTGCTGCTCTTGTAGACTCTCAAAATTGAGGAGGAGGATGACTTCTAAAAAAGGCTAAATATTCAAAGTAAAGATTTCCATCTTTAATATTTTTTAAAATTAAAAACCAACAATAAGCAAATAACTTTGTGAATCTATCTGGTTGGTTTCTCTTCTGCAGCCCTCTCCCATGGCAGCAGTGTGAAGCAGAGACAGCATACAATGTAAGGAAGCCTGATGTGCAGGATGGGATTCGTACGGGTCTGTTATTTTAATGTGTATTTTAAAGTAAAATCTCAGGCCCAAGCGCATTCCACTGATTGTTTGCTTGCATGAATGCAAACTTGTTATTTCTTGGATAATTCTTCTAGGCTGGAAAGATGTGTCAGCAGTGAGCTGTGCCTTCTGGATATGTTGCTACATAAATCACAAATTGCTTAGTCTGAGCTCTTACAGCTGAAACGCCCTTCCCCATGCTGAAAATAGCAGTTGGGCTACTAGCGAACCACAGGTAACTCCTCTAATTTTGGAAAACGTTGTGGTTACAGGCATCCTGAGCTATGGTAACACAGTTATAAAATTAAAATTCAAAGTGTAGGAAAGTCGGGTATTTTAAGAGATTTTAAGAGATTAGATTTGTGGGGTCTTTTCCCTATGGGAGATAAGACTTTCAAGCATCAGGCACCTTGTGTGAGTGATAACTGTAAGCGCCCAAGTGTAACTTATAGTATTTGAAAGTGCATTTTATTATTGTGCAGGATGCGAATTTTAGTATGATGCTCCGCAGCAAATGCCTTCATGCTTCTCCCTTAGTAGCTGTAAAAACTCCAGTCTTACTGATGAAAAACTTGCTTCCCAGTTAATTACTGGAATGGGTCCATTATTCATTCCTTCCATATATCCTTCCTTCTCCACAGCTCTTTGGGCAAGCAACGCACTCAGGGCATGATTCCCCTTTCTTTTGCTTTGTGGCTGCCTCCATTTCCAATCCATCTTTCCCAAACACATCCTGTACCCCTAGCAATTCACCAGTGCCTGCTGGTGAGGAAGTGAAACACTGTCTTATTTTGAAACCCTTTCACTAACATGAGATGTTGTCACTTTTGTGTGTGCTTTTGGTTTCCTATCAGCTCTAAGCGTCTTGAGGAAGGCAGATTGGGTTTGACTTTTTTGGAGGTTCTAGTCTGGTATCACTCCGAAGCCTTGTGGGTGAGATGGGCAGTCAGTACTTCTGAACACCAAGCTGCTTCCCTTTTTATTTGTCTACAGAAAGAACTGTGTGTAACTACTCAAACATTACTACTTTTATGAGCCGTTGTCATTTTACTTGCCTCAACTTTGAATCTCCTGATTTCTGAACAACTAATTCTAATAAAAAGCGGTGTGGAAATAGGGCTTAGACTAAAAAAAAAACCAAGATCCCAAAGTAACACATGTATTTGTTTTAGAGCTGTCTGAAAAACTTAAGTTGCTAAATTGAAATACACAGTACTTCAACCAGCTCTGATTTCTGTGTTTATTTACATTTATAATATAATGAAACAAAAAAACTGGCTCACATAGTCTCCTGTGCATGTGCTATGCCATTTGACCACATGCAGGGAAAAATTACAGTGGTAGCTTCTCTCTGCTCTTGAGCATTTGGAAAGGCGAATCCAAACATAAAGATATTCCATGTTACACAAACCTACTACCTGAGACGCAATTATTTTTCCAAGTGCAAAGTGTCACACTTCCAAGTACCTAAATATCCTACGTATTTTAACGTACATTCTTCAGTTGTTCAACAGTGAATGTGGGCTGGATGTTAACTAGAAGTTGCTATTTGACACCTTCTAGTGTAACTCACAAGGTGGGCTGACTGATAGAGTAATCTAGGTAATTTTGTTATGAGTTGACAGTTGAAAAAAAGGTACATAAAGGCTGAAAAGAAGAGAGGGAAGATGTGTTAGAGTGTGAAGTTTGAAAGCAGCACGATTGGGATTACCCAGATGTAAAAATACCTCAGGCCTGTCTTGCTTGCACCTTTTGGTGGTGCTGGGACTTGAGGATTCTCTCCTGAAGTCTCCCGTTCTGCAGACCATCACATTGCTGCACAGCTGCAGCTGCGCGGTTTTGAGGACTTGCAGCCAGAATCCTTACTCCATGTAGGGCTTGAGGGATTAGTTGGACCAGTTGCCAAATAAGGTGCCATATAACACAAAAAAGATCAACAAGCTCTGGCCCTTGCTGCTTAGGTGGATGGTATCTCTCAGGTTTTATTTTTAACTGCAAGATCTGTTGAGCCTTGTCAAATGATGGATTTAACTTAAGTCCTGTTTTACACAATTTGCCAGACTCTTGTCTTTATAAATCCTATTAGTGATCCACCAAGTCAATTCATCTTTTAGAAAGAACCAGAAGCACAGGAATTCAACAGGGGCTATTGAACTAAATGAAAGCAAGGAGCCAGAAAACGTATTTCTCTAAAAATTACTTCCAACAGTATGTTTTCATAATCAAGTCCCTGACTATGTCATGACCAACAGACCAGAAATTTCGGAGACAGTATCAGAGCTAGATGCATCAGGAGAAATTAAGCAATCAAATGCCTTGTTACGTGCCAAAGTCCAGTGTTTACAGGTCACCAGTATTCACGTGGGCTCCACTTAACCCTTTAGCATGGAACTGAATCCAGGTCTCTCATACCTTTGACTGAGTGCTGAAATTGTTGGACTTCTCAGTAAAATGGTGGCTTCTTTGTGGAGGATATGTGCAGGTGGATTAGGCTCGTCAGAAGGTCTCGCCTGAGGCGAGAAGGAATGCCTGTTTTAGGGATGCTGAGGGAGCTTTTGTATGAGGTGGACCTTGAGCAGATCAGCAATGCCAGGCCTCGGGCAGTTAGGCTCACACCCTGCCCAAGAAGCATGGGGTCTATCCCTGGAAATGCAGCCAGAGGGGAGTTCAGCTGCCTTTAAGGTGCAGCAGGGGTTTTGTGAAGGACAGTGGGAACAAGGGATGGACAGAGTAGGCATCAAGGGTGGAAAGTAGGGGTGCTACCCTCCCCTTGTGCATTGAAACCTCAGTGCAGAAGGGTCTCTTACTATCACATCTTGATTTAGGAACATAGAGAAATGAGGTTAATGTGTTTATTCAAATGCCTGGTGAAAATATTTTGAGGCTACCTTCTCTGTGTAACTATCTTGACTGTTACCAGCTCCTTCAGTTAGAGTCCGCATCAGCGTGAACACAATTTCCATGCATTGTTTCAGTCTGGAAATGAAACAATTTTCATTAATGGAAACCTGGTTCTCAAGCAGAACAATTAGACCCACTTCAGGTTGAAAAAAGATAAAAGCATGCTAATTTGGATGGAGGACTCTTCTTTCAAGGCAGCCAATTGAGTCATCAGCCTGCCACCCACCTGACCGTCTGACAGGTAATTAGGAGATAGTCCTCTTTTTGTGTGGAGTGTGTGCGTAAACCTCCACACACCGGTGTCACTGCCCATTGGGACTTCCAGAGGAAAGAGCTAGTCAGTGGCAAAAGAGCGAGGAGAGCACATTTGTCAGACGATGCCCAATGAACTGACTTGTTTTGTGATTTAGCTTATTATTTTTGTCTTTTAACAGCTACCTGAAGTTTCTGGCAGTAAAGTCGTCATGGCAGACCTGGGCTGCAAAAAACCCAGCGACTGCACCGTCTCCAGGCTACTCAGCGTAGTGGAGAGTGAACTCCGGGCTGGGAGAGACAAAGGCGACCCCACTGAGAAACAGCTCCAGGTTGTCTTAGAGGATGCGACGCTCTGGCAGAGATTCAGGGAAGTCACTAATGAGATGATCGTGACCAAGAACGGCAGGTGAGTGATCTGCTCAGCACTGTGGGCTAAGTGTAGATGACAGCAAGGGGGGTTTAAGTGGTATGATAATAAACAGTGTGTGCAGACTCGAAAGAACTGCAATGAGCACGTAACAGTTTTATCCCTGCAGCCTCGTAGTCCCCTAAAACCAGCATATGAGCAGAATGGGGTGTCCCTGCTCCTTTTTGGTTTCTGCTAAACTGTTCCTGCCACCCCTTTATTCCTGCTTGTGAAACATGCTGGAGAAATATATTGACTGACCTGAGGTTGCACAAAAAGGGAACTTTCGAGGGGAAATAGATGGTGCCTCTTCTGAATGACTTCTTGTACTAATAATCATCAGCTTTTATTAGCGAGTCCTTACCTGTAGACCTCAAATTACTGTAGAGAAGCAGATTGGTGGTGTTATCCCCACTGCAGTTCCTGTCTCTCTGGCCTTGGGTATTAACAGCTTGTACAAGCAGTCTGTACTAGAATGGGGTACAATAAAACTGTGCCCCACACGGCATGTATGTGCAGTCTGGATTGCGTGGTCCCACAATGATATTGCTCTGTAGTTGACGTCGGTGCCCTTAGAAACAAGTGTGGTATATTGGTTAACACTCACAGTTTTAGAAAGACAAAATACTGTGATGTAAATGGATCGCTTATCTTACCTTTTGGGGAGCACAGAAACGCGTAGGAAAAGAGTGCCAAACCTGGCAAGAAGGGTACTACTTCTCAATGAGATGGTGGCTTGAAGGAGGCTCTCCAGAGAGGTTCTGCTTTGAAATGGACTGACAACAAAGTCCAGCCTGTAACAGACAGGCAGCTACTAGAATTGGATTTGCTGGTACAGTGGTTCTAAGGTTTTTCTTTAAACTACCCTCGCTACCCATCTGCCACCCCCAATCCCCCCCAGTATGCACACGTTTCTTTTGCAAGGCCTCTCAGGAGATCCACGTAGGATAGAGGAATTAAGAGATGGAAAGATTTACTCAGACAGTGTGACTTATATTAATTTTGCAGACTTTGATGTAGTAGAATTTGTGGACAATATTGCTGTTGACTGTAGCTTGACAAGTCACATAGGTGAAAGCAGTTAAAAGGAAAAATGTAGTCAGCTCTTGGTATAACACTGCGTATTGCCACGCTGATTCCTCCTAATAACCTGTAGGGATAGAAATCTTCTGGTGAGGTTTGCTTTACACCCAGAAGCTGCTTTTGCTTCATTTAAATTGCTTTAAAAACTGCTGTTAGGCTTCTGAGTGGACTTTCACTTAGTGTGCTGTAGCTTAAACTGACTCCTTAGCAGCATAAGTGACCAAAAATGAGGTAAGACAGGTTTGCCTCTAATTAATTAAATTAGTACAAAGAATCGCACCTTACCAACAGGGTTTCTTCAGTTTCTTTCCTCTCTGCTAATGTAACTCATGATTGCATGGTTATACTAGTTCTCTCTAAAATGTCTAGGTGAGTGCATAGATAAAATCTTTTTATGATGATGATGATGAGGGAATATGTTGTTATTTGAACATGCCTGATTACTCTGTATTTCATTGTGTAAGGTGCCTTATTTTTCTCTATTCTTACTTACACAGTCCTTATCAGCTTGATCCTATTTTTCCTAAAGCCAGTGACAGCTCTAGTAACGTCAGTGGAGTCATGAATGGGTTCTTTGTGATCAAACTACAGCAATCCCAAAATAAATTATAGAAGTATGTTACACTGTCATCTGCATAAATCCTTTTAACAAAGTTACTGTAGCAGCAGGGACTGTGAAAAAGGTTCTTTTGCATTTCTGAAAGTATCTTCCATAACAAACGCATCGGCACACTGAAAAAAAGAAACATAGACAGTGGCCTGCAGCAAAGCTCTCTGAACAATTCCATGCTAATCAAAAGGAGACAAACTTGAGACAGTTTCCTCTGAGTGCTGAGTTTTTTTCAGGGTCGAGGTTCTTCAGTGATTTTCTCCATAGGGATTCTCAATAGAAAAAATATTGATCTAATTCTGCTGCTGCTTAAATCAGTCAAACTAACTCAGTCATTCTTGCTGAAGGCTATGTGAACGCTTTTAAAAACTGCATTCTACAACAGCAAGAAAAGCCAGTCTGAACTTCTGTGTGTGAAAACTAAGGCAGTTTGTGTTAACACATTGTTAGCAAAATTCAAAAATTAAACCAAAACCTGATACAGGAGCATCCCAGAGGATGAAAGGCTGATTGACTAGTGATCCTCAAGTGTAAAATTCTGGCATGCACAACTCTATCTGCTGTGACTGAGTCATCTCTAATAGGTACTGCGGGTCCCAAAATGTTCTAATTAGATCAGCCAACTTCAGTGTTAATACAGAGATGTGTCTCCATTGCTGTATCGTACTTCAATATAATAATCACCTGCCATAGCAATATGCCTAGATACACAGGGAAGATGGATATATTCTGAGCAGGATAGGCACCAGGGAAATTAAACTATATCACAAAATACATCCCAATGGGTGCAGCTCATATGGTGGGAATCAGTCTCCTGATTTATTCAGATTTATTGTATTCAATTGGCATTTCAATATCAAATGCCCTGTTTTCTGACTGAGTAGGCCTTCTCTCTGTGTTTTTACCATATTAGCTATGCAGTATCCTGAGACTTTGCAGTCCACGTTATTGCCTGGAGGCAGGAGAGTGCCACTCTTCCCCTCTGCATATGGAGAGGATCTCCAGTGGGTCAACGCAGGCACACATTGGGGGGGGAGAAGCCCTTTCCGGGCTTAAATACTAAAGCAACTTTGCTGATTACTACACATTCAAGTCTGATATCAAACATCTTCTCACTCAAGGTCACTACTGTGGAGTAATTGTAGCAGATCTGCTCTAAAAAAAATTGAAGAGGCTGAAGTGCTCAGCTATTGCAGTAATGGAGGTCACGTGTGTACCTACCTGATCATCGACACAAACAATCTGAGTAAAACAAATTTAGAGAAAACATCACTTGCCACGCTAAAAGAAAGACAAATGTGATTTTAACAGTAAAGCCACTTAATCAGCGGAACAAGTGAGCTGGTAGGTTTTCCGCCGTTAGAACCTGTACAGTCAAGACATGCTGGTATAAGTGAGGTGGGGATTAACTGTGTGTGAAGCAGAAGTTAACGCAGGGAGTGCTATAATGTCTGTGATGCAGGAGGTTAGAATTGATGATGGCTGTATTCTCTTCTGGCATTAGTCTATAGGTCTTTTTGGGATAAACTCAAGCCTCTCAAGTAGAAAGGCAGACAAGTCTGCATTGTGGGCAGAGGAATTAACAACCTGTATGTAACACAAATAGTTCTGAGAAATCTAGTGAAATTAAATTTTCAGGTGGATGAATTTTCCCCTCCTCTTCAATTTCAGGTAAATATCTAGGTGTGTTACTTTGAAGATTGACTGTAGGGGGTCTGGGGGGTGCAGGGAGCAGTGCATCCATGCTTTTTATCACATCCCGGTTTGATAGCTGGTGCATCCTGGTCAGAAAGACACATTAAATGTAGCATATAAATCCTTGGCTGAGTTTCTAGTTAGAAAGATCACGGTTCAATATATCTTTCTCAGTGTTGCACTGGCCCTATATCACCAAGTATTTATATTAAATTAAAAAATCTCAATTTTCTCAAATTCTGTCTTTTCCTGTGAGCAGAAGGTGCTGAATGTATACAGCAAGAACAAAATAAAGGTGCCCAGAAAGGTAAGTGGTGAGCGGGATGTTATAGGAGCATAGGAGATTGTCAGCAGCTGGGGGCCACTGTAGAGTACAGCGGCAGGGGCGGAGACTTTTGGTGTCCCTTGAGACAGCCTGGAGTTTCAGTTCCTTGCTTCTGTATTTTGGACATCTTGCACTGCTAGCTAACTAAGCCTAGAGAGCTACCTTACCTTACCTTACCTTAGTGCCATGGCCATGGACCTCAGGCAATTGCTGTGGCTGCTTGGTGTAACCAGCCTCTCTGTACCCATAGAGAAAAGGAGTTTGAAGATTCATGGCCTGTGCATAAAAATGTGGCATGGCCAGGAGAGGCAGTTGCCAGGAGAGGTCAGTCGGAGGTGTCTGGGGCAGGGAGGCCTCTTACTCATAAAAGAAGAATGTGGGAGGTGATATATAACAGCTGTAATAATCCTCCACAGTAACGGTGTATATTCCTTGACAAGCTAAGAAACTTAATGAATAGAATACCTTTGGTGGGAGACTCCTCTGTTCTGCTGACCACAAATTTTTCCCAGTTCCTGAAGCTGTTGGAGCCCCACTTAACTCTATTGCTGCTGACTTTCAGGCACTGAGATGCCAATTCAAAGCTGTGTGGTATGAATCGCAAGTACCGGGACAGACAGAAAACTTCTAAACGTCTAGCTGTGAGATGCTGCAAATCTCCTCTACAAAAGAAAAAATAATAATGAAAAGGGTATTGAGAAAACGTGGCATTGGACCTTCAAGCACAGAAGGAGCCGCTCAAGGACAAAGATGTTTTGAAGTATTTTCCCAAAACTAAACAAAGGCAGGATTTCAGTTTTAAGTGCACAAGATGGTGAGAAGGCTATAGATGTTTAAAGTGTGGTAATGGATAACACTGCATCTGAGGTAGAACTAAAAGCAGAAGAACCGGTCTTGATCAAGCTGATGAGGTCAGGGAATATGGAAGAGGAGGACCAAATTATTGGAAGAACTGCCAAGTGCAAGGTCTAACTGCAAGATTTTAGCCAGACTTCTCAAACTGGAGATTTAAGTAATGGTAGTGAGACAGTACATGAGTACTTGCACTTAAGAAAGGGAGAAAACACATGCCAGCTAACTACTGACCTTTAATATATCTCTATAATAAGAATTCATGATGTATTTTGAAGAAAAGGGTAATGAGATATGTGGAAGACAATGGAAATGAATTAAAAAGGCTTGTTATTAAATTTAAGTCATGCCAGACTAATCTGACACAACCCTGATAAAGTAAAGAAGTATTTTTAGACAAGGAAAATGTAGCAGACTTATTAGGGCATTTAGAATAGCACTACCTGGAAACCATTACTCAAGTGGGAGATGTTGGGGATTAACACAAAAACCACAGGAAACAATAGAGGGAAGTGACTGACTTTGCTCAAAAAGATTATACAATATGACTGTCCCTTCAAAGGAAGAGAGAAAACCCTTTTGTATAGAGTGGCCAATAAATCTAACTGGATTCTGATGAGTACCTGGCTGGGATTATGTCCTGAGTGCTGGAGACTGCAGGATGATTTCAGAAGATATAGCAAGAGTCAGGCAAAGTGGGACTCGGTCACTGGATAGAGTACGGGGGCATTTGTTGGGGGAATCTAAGTACCAAAGAAGCACACTTTATAATAGGATTCTGCAGTTAATGCAGTGAATCTGTGTTTCAGCTCCACCTTCTCAGCCATTTTCAGCTCTCTTCAATCCTGTTCATGCCTTCTTGTCCCACACCTAAGGATGTATTTAGCATGTCCATATCCCATAGGCTCTGCTGATGCTATACACAATTCATTACATTCGTAACTCTTGGCGTGATCAAGACCCTAGTGCCCTACTTTAGAAATAACATGGGTTTTTTCCCAAATGATCAAAATTAAGTAAAAATAAAATGAAGGATTAACCTTTAAGAGACTTCTTCAGCCAGATGGAGGGAGGGAGGATGTTTTTTACATTGACCTAATCTGTGAGCAGATGCTCACAAACATACTGAGGAGAGTCTTCCGAGTCGTGTCTTCCTCTTTTGTTTCCTGGTCAGGCGGATGTTCCCTGTTTTGAAGATCAGTGTATCAGGCTTGGACCCAAACGCCATGTATTCCTTCCTGTTGGACTTTGCTCCTACTGATGGCCACCGCTGGAAGTATGTCAATGGAGAATGGGTGCCAGCTGGGAAGCCAGAGCCACCAAACCACAGCTGTGTCTACATCCACCCAGACTCTCCCAACTTTGGGGCCCATTGGATGAAAGCCGCCATTTCCTTCAGCAAAGTCAAGCTTACCAACAAGCTCAATGGGAGTGGGCAGGTATGGCCTGATGTTTCCCCATACACCTCCTGGCTTCAATTGCAAGCACCTACTAATCAAGAAATATCAAGGGTGCATTTATGTAATTATAGAGGCCCTTACAGGCCTCTTCACCCACAGATGCCAATTATTCTCTGGAGGCCAAATGTAAACAGGAATAAACAGGCCTTAATTGGCGCTTTCAGATTTTAATGGACTTCTTGATGTTAAGAGAGACAGAGTGCTGTGGTTTACTTAATCATCAGGGGGCTTTTCAGAGTTGGTCTTGTGTGCTAGGGATTTTTACACAGGACTTCAGACAAGGGGGAAAAAATGGTCACAGGTATTAGGTTTTTGTTGTGTTCCCCCATGTTGTTTGGTGTAAGTGGAATGTTGGCAGGAGTCAGATAGCAGAATAAAAGGCTGCTCCTAAATGAAATAATTACGATGTCTGCTTCTGCATCATGATAATTATCAATATTCTATTGAATCAGCTTTGGCCTTTGGAAAGAAACCACATGTACCAGAAATAAGTGACTTTCTCTTTGAACCCCTTAAAAATGCAAACAGGAAAATTAGTTTTGTTTCGTATTTTATTTTTGATGATGCATCTAAAGGTAAAATGTTGCACAAGACCTTTTGTTTGCTTGTTTGTTATGTACAAAACTCCTACATCAGATGATACTTGTCAGCCCAGAATCAATTTCTTTCATGTAAATATTATATGTTCTCTATCTGTTGTTTCCATTAGGTTTGTGAGGTCCCTCCGTAAGCTTAGTACCCTAATTAGGTAGGAAATTATCTTAATTCTTACAGACTGGAGAACAGAAGGATGACCTGGCTTTTCCTAAGTCACACACGGAATCAGCACACAAGATCTATTTTGGACCATAGAATGGGATCTGAATTTGCAAATTCTTGTCCTGCATCCAGGACCTCAAAGAAGTCAAAGGCCTCAGAAAAGTATGCATGGGGGTAAAAAAAAAGCTACAGGAAGCCCACTTGGAGGGTTAAAGAGACCCTGGGGAAAAAGATGTGTATATATGGTGAGGCAGAGAGGAAAAAAGTAGAAAGCAGGGGAGGAAAAGCTATATAAGAAACAGCCCAAACAAAAGTCACTAAATAACAAATGACTGAAGCTCCCCTTGTTTTCTTTTGAAATCTTGACAACAGTGTTAAGGCAAACTATGTCCCCACTCTGTGCTTCAGCTTCCCCTTCTGTGGTGTTATTAGAAAGTAATAGCTGACTAGCAGTGCTTTATGCTAATGGATACTTTCTTCCATATAACTATGTGTGTGTGTGTGTGTGAATATGTATGTATGCACACAGCACTTTCCAACGTACAGATTTAAAAAAAATATATATCTTTTTTCTTGCAGTAGAGAATTAAGCAATATAATAGACTTCCTGAGGAAGGTGTATTGTGGAATCAATGCCATTCACAGCTTTTAATGCCAGATTAGAGACATCTGCCAAGGCTTGTTTAGATACACTTCATCTTGCCCAGAAAGATGAGTAGGTGACTGCCTCAGCTGCCTCCTGGCCCTGATTTCTGCAATGGTGATTCTGAGTCCTTCAGATAGTAGAAGCAGGAAAGGCATTATCCCTTAACTGCTTGAACAGCCTCTAGTGCAGTGGAAGCCCAGTGGTTTGAAGGCCATAGCTGCTAACACAAATATTCACTAATGCTGCTGTATTGAAAGCTTTAAATCCAAGTCCAGTGAAGTTTCATTCTGTTCAGCCCTGTGGTTCATCAGAAGAGAGGAAGGCATCTGTCCTTCTGCTCTCAATAATCACTGACTGGGGAGGTTTAGCAGTGACATTGGGTCTATTATAGAGCCAAAGCAAAAGAGCAGCTGTGGGATACCAGAGCAGCATTGGGGTCTGTCTGTCTTGTTTTGTTTTCTGCAGATAATGTTGAACTCCCTGCATAAATATGAGCCCCAAGTACACATAGTTCGCGTAGGAGGCCCCCACCGGATGGTGATGAACTGCTCCTTCCCTGAGACGCAGTTCATAGCTGTGACTGCCTACCAAAATGAAGAGGTAGGCAGATGCCACGCTGTGCTCTTGGTCATCACTGAGGAGATATATTAAAAGCTTATTGGTTACAAGATCAGTATGGACAGACAGGTCTTTTTCTTGTTTCCCCACTGGTCCCATGCAGTGTAATGTTTCTTCCAGTCTAATACTTTGCCTTCTCTCTGCAGTAGAACATTGTCTAATCCAGTATCTGGCTGCAGTACTAAACCAGGTTTAGCTTAATCTCCTGCCACAGCTATTCCAGACTGGTCCATCTGTCCTGGCACCCCAATCCCTTACTGGAAAAAACCCTACATTCAAGTCCAATACCTTTCTCCAGCAATGACTGATAGTTATAATGATAACCCTATCTCCTCCCCCCTCCTCCTTATAATACATACAATTCCAGAACCACACAACGTTCCCTGGGAAAATTTATTCCCAACCCCAAAATTGCTTTGAATTGTGACAATTGCTAACTCACATGCTGTATCCCTTAGCTAGTGTTGCTGCAGTTTTGATTCATACTTGTTAGAAATTCCATGTTTAAACTCTCTTGAAAGGCCTCGCCATGCCACCGTGCCACAGGATTTCCCAGACTAGACTACACCCTTAGGCTGCCCCAACCAACTGGTGGCACTCATCTCATAGCATCTTGCAATGAGCAAAGCTCCCAGCCCTGGAAAACATCATGTGTGGGGATATATTTCATTGGGGTAACCAAGGCAGTAACACTTAGATTACTCTGGAAGATTTTTTGTCAAGTCTCTCTTCCAAATTGCCTTCACTAACATGCCTTGTTTTCTGTAAACTCAAGATAACAGCTCTCAAAATCAAGTATAATCCCTTTGCCAAAGCCTTCCTGGATGCAAAAGAAAGGTGAGTTCATCTTTTTTTGCTCCAGTAGCATTTTGCTGCTGATACGGTTAAAGCTGTGGCATCAGAATGTGAAAGATAAATTATATAACTTAATCTTGTTCCTGCTGTCCTAAATCCAGAGTCAGTCCACTGAAATCAGTGGGGAGACTTTATATAATTATTACCATAATAGGGTCCAAAGTGGGTGAGTATCCTTTTGGGGATCCTAGGACTTAGCACTGTCTACACAAGAAGCCTGAAATGAGATGGTGTGAATTTCCCCAGTAATGTTACACACCGGTATGTTCACTACATTGTACTTACACTCCAATGAATCCCATAATTTGATAGTTCAGAGAGAATAAAAGTTAACCGCAGATGTAAAAATCATAACTAAAGTGAAATTGCACCGTAACTGTAATATAACTACGCTGCTATTATTAAACCTCTGTGATAACATATGATGTTTATTTAAAGTAGCCTGTAGGTGCTCACTGCGTAAGATATTAGAGATGCTTCCATGAGAAACAAATTGTGGTTTATCTTTCAAAGTTTTACTTGTTTTACATGCTAATGCAGTGGGGCATCCAAGTGATGCATTCCGGTCCATAATTGCTAATAAATGTTGCTTGGACCTGCTACGTCTTCCGACACGTGAAGCGTCCCATATGTCTGTAGGAGAATCTGTATTTCTTTCCATTGCTCTTGCTACTTGAGAAGCTGCTGCGTCTCAGCATCAGGGTTCCCAGCTGAGAGAGGGAATGCTGCCTTCAGCTTGCCTGGCTGAGCGGGCTGCAAAGCCCTGCCTTGGTCTGGGTGGGAGGCCAGGCTGAAGCTGTTGGCACAAGCAGGAACGGTGCCCACAGGTAGATTTAGAATTCCAGGTTCAGCCCCCGAATTTGGCACAAACTTAGGAACACTTTTATGCATGTCATGAAACATAAGTTCCTGCTTCCTTTGTGGCAGACTGCAGAAGGCTACTGCTGTCTAGCAATAGATTAAAGAAAATGGATTTCTGTCCTTTTTAGTGAATGGTTCTGTTTTTAATTTTGTTTTGTAATTTCTCAATGAGAAGTTTTACCACTAAGTAGTTTGCTTTTCAGAAACCATCCTAAGGATGCTCCAGAAACGGTCTCTGAAGGTCAACACATGACATACTCTCACTGTAAGGTTTTTATTCATGTTAGCTGGAATTTTTGTGTGATATTGTAGGTGCTGGGAACCTGGGACTTGATTAACTGGATCATACTAGTCATTCACTGAGTTCTGAATCATGTTCATAGAAAGGGACCCTTTAAAAAAAAAATAGATTGAAGAAACCTCACAGCAGGAAATAATGCAACAGTTTCTGCAGAGGGATCATTTTCCTTATGAACCAGTTTTTCAATATTAAAAGGAATCTAGAATGAAGATGATGTATGACATTTTTAGGGCTTTGTCCCCCCTTTTTTTGGTATTTGTAACTGTGAATACTTTTGTCACCTATAAAATTGCCTTTGGCTGGTGAAGAGAAGAAAAAAAACGGGGAGAGCAGAGGTTGTGTTTGTTTTAATGACAGTTTTTTCTTTCATTTGTTCTTTGATGTTTGTGACATTTTCTGGCAGCTGTTTTCAGGTCTTGCTTTTAGAGTTGGTGGTTTGGGGCTTTTTGGGGCTTGGGTTTTTGGGGGATTTGGTTTTTGTTTGTCTTTGCGCTTTTTGGGTTTTTTTGTCAGTTGTTCCATAAACCAGCATCTTGGAATCTGCTTGGTATTTCTGAGGCACAGCTGATTCTGCAAGAAGGCTGGTTACTTTCCTTATTGTATTGCAGTGTTTTAGTGCAATAACATATTTCTTCTCTTTCCTCTCAAAGTGGGTGGCTGGTTGATTTCCAACCCAGATACAATGTGTGCACCAGGAAGCTCTAATTATCAGTACACAGCACCTTTGTCCCTGCCAGCGTCACACACTCCCCACAGCTGTGAGCGATATTCAGCGCTGCGAGGGCATCGGGCTGCTCCTTATCCACCTTCTTACATGCAGAGAAATCATTCACCTACAGGTACAACTGTAATGCTGCTTTGCTTCCAGGGAACAGACACTCTCTGCCTGACCAAAGTTAGCATAAGCATTAAAACAAGCAAGAGCTGAGGCTAGGAAAGAGCATGATGAGCCTCTGGATCAATCTGCACCAACCTCTGCATGCACAGAGTATGTTTAAGGCAGCAAAACAAGAGGTACAAAGTGCTGGGTGCACTGCCACTGTTAATTATACATAAGAGTGAATGATCTGGCTTAAAGTACAGCTCCCAGTCATATAAAAAGAGCATTGCAAGCCTTCTTTCAATGTCATGCCATGAAGCAGTTGTGCTCTCAACTCAAAGCAGCCCTTAGGAACATGATAGGAGCTGACTTGAGATGAGGGCATTTTGGTATTGGCAGAACATCTTTTGAGTCCCTTTCACTCTCTAGATCTGGGTATGGAGTTCCAGAAATTGATTCTACTTTGATCAGAGGAGATTGGCCAGAAACAAGAGTAAGGATAAAGTAATCTGCTCGCTAATTATAATATAGCAAGGCATCCTGTTTTACAGAGATACTTAAGCTGAAGTTATAAGGAGATCCGTATCAAAACATTGCCAGTCATACGGCAATTATCATTAATGAAATGACTATTAGTCAGACTTGCAAAAATGCATATCCTCTGACTATCATGCTGTACCTTCTCATATGTTACACCTGGAATTACAAGGACACCTTGCTACTCTCTCAATAAACATGTGAATGTTGTCCTTTTACGATCAGATTAGTTCCTCAGGCCTACCCATGTTCTGTTGCTTTAAGACAATGTCTCTGCAATAGTCACTGAGGATTTGTTTGTTGCTTTTCTTTTTCTCCACCCCCCAAAGTGAATTTGTTGGACAGCTCCAGTAATAATCTTCAGGTATTCTCAGGACATGACAGCTGGACTTTGCCATCCTCTCCACATGCCAATTTGCTCTCAGTGCCACACACAAAGGGAGCTGCCAGCCCTGGACCCAGGTGAGGTTATGGGAAAACTGCTGGTATTAGGAGCGGTGAGGCTTGTAGGACTGCTCTGGTATTCACACTTTGTTCCAAGCTTTAATCAGCATCCAGGATTTGAAACATGTCTTAAATGCCCAACTCGAGATTCCTGGACAGATCTTTCTAATGACCTAATTATCTCCTGCTCTGAGATCAATGGGAGCTTCATTTTTCTGCAGCACTGCTGAAAACCAAGATCTTGGAACAGCCACAGAGAACTCTAGTATCTACAGGCTGTGAGCATTTTAAAGGAAAATTATTTTTCTGTATGTATTCCTCACTATTCTCCTGGATGAAACAAGGATCCTACTCCCATGCAGGGATATAACGATCTAATTCATGTTCTATTATAAGAACATTGTTAGCAGGGTATTAAACAGTTCTAGGAATGGCTGGAATTTAGACGTAGAGAGTCAATTAATTATCAGGTATTTTCCCTTCTTTTCCCAAAATAAATGCCCATATTTCTTCTTTAATTTAGGTGCCAGGAAAATCAGCTGCAATTCTGTAGAATTCATAAGCATTCACAAAAAAGATCTTTGAATCTTGAAACCTCACATGTATTTCTACATTTCTCTCCACGCCCCTCTCCAAGGTCACCGGGTGTGATGGTTGCTGGTGGTTTTTTCACTTAAGATCTGCAAGGCTGATCTAGTTTAGCAACTCGATTCGGATAGCTGCCTTTTAGCAGATAATGCGCTTGACTTTACTGTGGTAAGTCTTGTGCAGGGGAAGATGCTTTGAAATAAGTCATTCAGTTTGTATTGCTTTTTTTCCAGCCACTACCCTTGCCTATGGACGGTGAGCAACAGTGCTGTGAATGTTGCCAACCCAGGAAGCGAGGTGAACAGCAGCTCTTCAAGCATGTTTCTAAGGGGTAATGTCCCCTTACCCACGCATTCATCAGTCCAAATCCCTCTGCAGGGAACAGTGTCTGGCAACATGGAAACGCAAGGGGAAACCGCTCTAGCCAGACTAGCCGACTCTGCATGGACATCCTCACACTCCTTTTAATGGACAGGCAGCTCATGGGGGTTGCTCAGCCAAACAAGACGACATGAATGGCAAACGGTCTGCTAGAACTGCAGCTCAGAGCGGGGATGTGTGTGCAGAAAACCAACTCCATCAAACATTGCTTTCCATAATGTGTCTCTTGTGTGCCAGAGAAGCCAAAATGCATAATGCAAAGGCAGGAAATGTTATGGGAACCGGCTTATTACTGTAACCTTTATGTATCATTCAGGATGAAGTCATGAAAGGATCTTTATAGTTAGTTTTGCTTCTGTGTCACATGAAAATGGTCAAGCATGGGACTGAGTGAAGGAAACATGGCAGCTGGATATTTACATGTCATTTTAAAAGTCCTTTCTTTAACTAATGGCCAAGTCCAGAGGAAAATGTGAGCAAGTTCACAACTGGTAATTTGAAGGGACAGCGCTGCTTTAAAGACTTTCTGAGTTTGTCGCATAGGTTTTCACAATACCTGAAACTAAACACGTCAGGGGATGAAATTAGCCTGACACCCTAATGCCGCTTGCATACAGTATTCTCTGTCCCCTTCCCTTCTCCAGCTCCTGTTTGCTGTTTGTGTGCTATAGGGATAATGGACACACTCAAGCTGAGAAAGGGGCTGCATTGTAGCAGCAGGGTAAAGGGCATCTAGTTTAGTGTTTATAGTCTGATGTAACGGTCTTTGAAATGAAAAGTTCCAATGTTTTCTATATGTGCTATTTTTGGAAGGGTGGAGGAAAAAGAATTAGAGAAAAATATTCAGCTTGCATTTCCACTTTGCTTCAGGTATAGAGTACAAATAAAATATGAAAAAATGGTGTATTATCTCCTTAGTGCCTTTCCAAGGAGCACACACACATACAGTCTTTTTCACCTAACAGCCTCTGAGGAATTCAATGCAGCTCTGCCAGAAGCAAGTTGACAGGACAGGAATTTTCTATTCCTTGGCCTGTGACTGTCTGTATGCTCTTGGGCATGGCATTTCATGTGTCTTTGTACCTGTTTCTCCTCCCACCTTTTGTCTGTTTCAGTTTCCTTTTTCAGGCTACAGCTTTTCCTATCCTGTGTGAGTGTACAACATCTAGCATAGTGGAGGCCTGATCCTGTCTGGGATTTCTAACCACTAGTGTGATGCAGACAACAACAGTTGTTTGTCCCCAGTCTTCCTTGTCTTGCCTCCTCAGGCAAGCCCTATCAGCTTCTCAGAGAAAAGTGATGCCATTTGATCTCTTGTAGGGCTAAAGAAAAAATTGCAAGCTAACTCATCTAGGTATGTCTCTGAATAATGAAACACCTAGCAGCAATTCAGTTCTGTTAGTCATGAGCATTGACAGGGGCTGGATAGATAGCCCTCAAAGAGGAAATCCTCAGCGTAGGATCCTTGAAGAGGATTCTTCAAGGCTCCTGTGAGCCGATGTCTCTAGAGAGGTGTTTCTGCTTCTCCCAGATATGGCAACATTCCTTTTGTGAATACTCATTTATTGCATACATGCCCTGGGAGCAGCATTTTATTTTGGGTAGGTGTTAGGGGCAGCAGCAAGGAGAATATTTTAATTCAGGCCATCAAATGTGCATCTGTCTGGTGAAGTCAGCAAGCTCCTGTTACCCTCATCCTGAACCATCCCCTTCAGGTGCTCTCAGTGTTATGCATTTTCATGACTTCCCATTTCAGATTGCTGCAGGCAAGGCAATGTGCCCAGATGCACTCAGTAACACTGTTAGTTTTACTGACTTGTGCTGCTATCCCCTAAAAGCAAAGCAATGAAGTTGCTTTGGATGTGCATTTTTATTAATAGAGACATTGGTCAAAGAGGAGCTAGTAGAGTGCAAAAAGCACTCTGTGGCCTGATAACAGTCCAATCCTCACTAGTTCTGACTGTAAATCTGCCTTTCCACATTCTGTCAAAAGCTTGGTGGTGAGTTTCTCAATGTTATGTTTTTCTACCTTGCAGCCAGAAATATAAGTAGGTGTTTGGCTCAAAAATAGCTCTGCTTTACAGATGAGGTTTATTAACTAACTTATGCTACCCTCTTCTGGCTGTTCAGCTCCCCACATACACACCACAAGCTGAGTCTATATAGGATGGCTGTAGATGCTAAAAAATGGCAAGTGATGACTTCTCTCTGTTCCAGAACTTGATATGTTCCTTCACAGTTAATGAGTTGGATAATTTCTTAGTTTTCTCATGTACTGCATTACAGTAAC
The DNA here is from genome assembly GCF_963921805.1 of Phalacrocorax carbo. Lineage (NCBI taxonomy): Eukaryota > Metazoa > Chordata > Aves > Suliformes > Phalacrocoracidae > Phalacrocorax > Phalacrocorax carbo. Next base: position 93,020,462 of record NC_087513.1, on the reverse strand, counting down.
AGAAGAGTGATTATAAGGTGTTACACAAACTGCATTCTTATTTCACAAATAAGCAATCTAGAAGAAAATCCAATCAGCTTTCCTGTTAGTCCTACAGGATTGAAAGGATTAAAAAAAAAGATTGAAATGAACAGGCAGAGTCATTTTTCTTTCTTATCATTGTAACAGCAGCCATGACTCATGTCACAGGAGGCAAAAAGTTCTGAGATCTCAGAAAGAAGTGAAGTTTTTGTCATTGCAGACAATCGGATTTAGCCAAAGCCTGAGAAATGATGTGGAGGTATAAAAATACACCATGTTTGCTCACTACCTTGACATTTTGGTACTTGTAAAGGCTTTGAGAATCGGTATCTGGCTTGGACAGATCACTTCTAAGGAGCAGTAGGAGCACTGGAATAAGCTTTTGCCGCGTGTTCACAAGAAAAGCTGCCGTTTTCACTTTGCAGATCTCCTTTCCCAGCACAGTGGAGTTCCCCATAGTGCACTAACAGGCTGGGATGCTGACTGCACTGTTCTAATGTGGGAGGCAGATTCCTTTAAACTGTATATAAACCATTCCACTCCTGATAAACCATTATTGTGAATCTGGGTTTGCACCTATAGTGCCCTTGTTCCCCATTAGATTTCTGCTTGCCATTAAAAACCATATGATAATAATTTCTGACTGAATATTTTGCTGGTTGCTATAAGCAGTAACTGAAATCGCAGCAAAAGAAAGCAAACTCCGTCCCTTTCCCCCCCCAGTTTTTATATATTTTGACAAAGTCACTTCTTGATTTTGTGGAAGAGAAACACATCAAGAGACTGGAAGAGCTCTTCTGAGATCTCCAGGGTAAATATACTACGTGGTATTAATGACAGTTCCTATTTTTTAACTTAATTAGAGTATGGAGTCTCTTGGCCCATGAAACATAGCAGGTTTTGTCCCGACTGACAAGCAATGCTGGGTGCAGGGGCAGCAAGGCAGCCGCGCTGTACCCCTCAGGCCTCTCCTCACCTGCGCGGCCAGAGGGCAAGGACTTGGGGGCACATCTCCGTACAAATCTTTATGTAATTAGAGGGAGGAACCACTTGTTTTCAACTTCTGCATGGCTTTAGCACTGTACCCAGCTACTAAATGTGAGGTTGCATGGTGGTTTGTGTGATGCCTCATTTAACTGTATCAAAATAAAAGGGGGAGGGTGTGTGATATGCCTAAGAATATGGAATTTTTGGAACTGTCCACTAAAGACGTAACAATGAACTATGTGAGCTTGGCAAAACAGAAGTTGAGGGCCAGAGACAGAAACTGAGAGATAGGGAAGCACTTGATTTATGACTATATCCTTGAGGAGAGCTGAGAGACTGATCAAAGCAAACATTCCGTCTCAGAAGCTGCTGAGAACCGGGTGATAAAGTGTGGTCAAGGATAACAACTAATTGGGATGTAGATAAGAACTAAAACAACATGCCCAGTAGGGGAATTATCCTTGTTATAATACTAAAAATCAGGCCCATAGGCCAGGAACCGCCCCTCCTCTAGTAAATCCCTTAATCCATAAGCATGTGTGGTAAATTAAAATGGAGCTGCCCTGTTACATCCGAGTGAGAAAGAAATTAACCAATTATTAGCTGAGGTGTGTGAATATTAGCTGTGATTGATTGACACATTTAACTGTATAAATGCCTTGTAGTCTCGGTGTGGAGCGCTAGCTTTGTGGGTTACCACCTAGCACCAATCTTTGCACAAAGATGACTTGAATAAAATACCTCCACTCTGTGTGTAGTTTGGCATTTTGCACACTGGGTGAACAAACCCGCTTTTCGGGATAACGGGGCGGGGGGGGGAGGGGGGTGCGTAGAAAAAGCAGATGATCTAAAGGGTAAAAAATAAAACTTTAAGACAAGCTTTTTTGCCTCCGATGCCGCAGCTTCTGCTCCATGGCCTGCAACTGTAACGGGGCCCGACACCTGTCCAGGCATCGCAGGGAGGGGAGGGACGCTGCCATGGTGGCAGCTGCCCTTTCATCCCTTCTGTGACAGGCTTCAGCGGCTGCTGACTCAGGGGCTTCTTCCCAGCGACGGCCCTGCCGCCCCCTGTGTGCCCCCGGCCCCGGGGCGACGCCATTTTAGGCCGGCGAAGTGGCGGCCCGCGGGAGGCGGGTGGTAGCGGCCCCTCGGCTGGCTCCATCCAGCGGGCGCACACAAAGCCGCAGCAGTCGCTGCAAGCCCAGGCCCTGACTGAGGCAGGTATCTTTTGTTTCAGGCTTTTCCCTCGGGGTTGATTTTCCTGGCAGTGGGGCAGGTGTCCTCCCAGGGAGGTGAGGAGGTGCCTCCGGCTTTGCTTGTGGAGAAGCTTTTTGTCAGAGGGTGCCCCACGGCTCCCCTGGAAGCTCCCATTTTAATCCTGCACTGTGGGCTGATGCCTGTTGACTTCTGCGTGACATGGCACTCAGCAGCCTGGGCGGCCCTGTCCCAAAAAGTCACACCTGCACTTCACTCTATCCTTGCTGAGTCTCCTTCTGCTATGGGTTGTTCCAGCCCTCACACTTCACCTCAGGCACCCACGTGTACGCCAGCGGAGGGGCTAGATGGCCTCAGATGTTCCCATCCACAACTGTGGAGTTCCAAGGGAATGTCCCTTAGCTCCCTGACAGGCAGAAATCCAGAGAGCAGGTCAGCACCGGCATCTTGAAGTCCCCAGCAGCAGCTCAGACGCTGCTTGGTGAGCCAGCCCTGGGCACCCATCGACACAGACATCTGTGCCTCCGTTGCCAACAGAGAACAAGCAGCAGGTAACCTCCTCAGAAGCCACCTTTCACCTTTCGCACCCTGTCCTGCCCTGTTCCCCCCAACGTGGGTTGCAACCTGCCCTCCCCAGGAAATGCTGGCTCTGTGCTTGCACTGGAACTGGTGTTACTGGTCACCACCCCTGTGTGTCCGCTTCATCTCTCAGAGCAGGTTTGACCAAGGTATTTCTGAGTTCTCAGATCATCAAGAGCTCTCAGGCCTACAAAATTTCAGGTTTTTTGGGGATTGTTCAGTGAGGATGTCCTGCCTGCTGCAGAAATGCTTTAGGATGACTGCCCAATTTTTCCTAGTATGTACTGATGCAAAAAACACAGGCATTTTGAGAAGGCTGGTGTGCTTGACTAGGCACAGGATAAACCCTCTACTGTGTGGCACAGTTCAGCCAGGTTTGTAGTGAACAGAACAAATCAAAACGCCATGGCCTGTTCCCCAAACTCTTCGTAGGCAAGGGCGCATCTGTTTGTAAAGGCCACTTTTGCCAACAAAACTCTGCAGTGCCTTCTGCACTCAGCTGGGCCATTGGCTCAGCACCAACTGAGGCAGAAGGGTGGTCCATAGTGAATCTCTAGCATGACCACTGGGAGCATCTTACCCTCTCCTTTCTGTGACTCACTCTGAACTGTTTTGCTTGCCTCAGTCTGTTATGCTCATGCATATTATATCAGCCATAACACTGAGGGGATTCTGGAAGTCAGCAGTACTGCTGGTGAACCAACCATCCATCCATCCATCCATCCATCCATCCATCCATCCATCCATCCATCCATCCATCCATCCATCCATCCATCCATCCATCCATCCATCCATCCATCCATCCATCCATCCATCCACCCACCCACCTGTTTTTTCTGTCAGAGAGGTGGCTCACGAAAGGCACACTGTATGCCGTGCTCTTTTTAAGTTCTGGCCTTGATCTTTTGTTTTTTCGAGATGTCTTTTAAAAAATTGGTTCATGTTAGTATATACTATCCTCCAGGAGGACAGTTGTATATTGCAGTTGAGAGATACTTAGCTATGTTCTGTGTTTGTTCATCCTTGCTTTCCTCCTGCTTTCCTCTTGCTTTCCCAGTGTGGGCTTTCTATAGCAGTGTAACAGTCCCATTAGGACACCCTGGACTGAGATCTGGATTAGATTTTTTTGCATCCCACATTTCTAGAGTATCTACAACTTTGTGTTCAATACAGACATGAACTACATTTGTCAAATATGGATTATTGTTTGAGTCTGAAATGCCATGCAGTTTGCAGGGTAAGCAGAAGAAATTTGCTTCTCTGGATTCAATCAACCACTGGAGCAATCAAATTTTCTTAGGAGACAGCAGTTTCCTCAGTGCTAGATCAGTTTCCACAGTCTTCACACCTTCTGAATCTACAAAAAATACTTGGTAGTGTCCAGAAAACTAGGCCTAGCTGCCAATATTTCAGTTTTCTCCTGTTTTTTTTTTACCTCTTATGCCATGAAATGCCAATTATGTGACCCTTTGTTGTCTGGAATTTAGCAAATGCAGAAACAGGGAAAGAACAGCTTGTAGTAAAGTTAACAACACACTAAAACCTAGAAGGATCTGGAATTTTGTGCTATTAGAAAATATTTGTGCCTGTTTAAACTTAACTGCTACGGTTTGTCTGTGTTGAGACGCAACACTGGGTGCTCGGTTCAGTGCTCAGGTGTAGTTTTGCCCTGAAGCTGGCTCTGGGTTCTTGTCCTCAGGCAGATCCTCTGTGCAGCTCATGTGGGTTCTGTGTTTCTGCTCTTAAAATGAGCATGATAACAAAAGATAATATGTAACCATTTTTATATTTTAGCCATATAACTTGTATAATCAGTGTTATAAAAGTTTGTATGTTAAAAATAGTCCTTCTAAATATAACACTTACACTGGTACAAAACCACTGTTTCCACTAGCTATTGTGTGTCATAATCTGCTAGGCCTACCACAGCAATAAATAACAGTCTTTACCACAGAGATGCTAATGCTTACTATAGGATTTGAAACTCTCTCATTTAAGAGCATAGAATCATAGAATCGTTAAGGTTGGAAAAGATCTCTAAGATCATCAAGACCAACCACCAACCCAACACCCCCATGTCTCCTAAACCATGCCCCGAAGTGTCATTTCTACACGTTTTTGAACACCTCCAGGGATGGTGACTCCACCAGCTTTCTGGGCAGCCTGTTCCAATGCCTGACCACTCTTTCAGTAATGTTTCCTAATATCCAATATAAACCTCCCTGGCACAACCTGAGGCTATTTCCTCTTGTCCTATCACTAGTTACTTGGGAGAAGAGACCAACCCCCACCTCACTACAATCTCCTTTCAGGTAGTTGTAGAGAGCAATAAGGTCTCCCCTCAGCCCCCTCTTCTCCAGGCTAAACAACCCCAGTTCCCTCAACCTCTCCTCATAAGACTTGTGCTCCAGACCCTTCACCAGTTTTGTTGCCCTTCTCTGGACACGCTCCAGCACCTCAATGTCCTTCCTGTACTGAGGGGCCCAAAACTGAATGCAATATTCGAGGTGTGGCCTCACCAGTGCTGAGTACAGGGCCACAATCACTTCCCTGCTCCTGCTGGCTGCGCTAGTCCTGATACAAGCCAGGATGCTGTTGGCCCTCTTGGCCACCTGGGCACACTGCCAGCACCCCCAGGTCCTTTTCCGCTGGGCAGCTCTCCAGCCTTTCTTCCCCAAGCCTGTAGCGTTGCATGGGGTTGTTGTGACTCAACTGCAGGACTGGGCACTTGGCCTTGTTGAAAGGGCCTTGGCCCATTGATCCAGTCTGTTCAGATCCCCCTGCAAAGCCTTCCTACCCTTGAGCAGATTGACACTCCTGCCCAATTTGGTGTCATCTGCAAATTTACTGAGGTTACACTCAATCTCTTCATCCAGATCATTGATAAAGATATTAAACAAGACTGGCCCCTAAACTGACCATGGGGAACACCGCTTGTGACTGGCTGCCAACTGGATTTAGCTCCGTTCACCATATAAAACATGAAACATAAAGTATGAGTGATTTTTATGATGAGCTGAAGGATACGCTCAGTTTTTAAATGAAGTATTGATGGGGAAAGAGTGAACTAGAGGAGGATGTGAATTTTCTGGACTGAATGCCTATGGCTTTCATAGGCTTTTTGCAGGACTTTGCATAAATGACTTGCAGCCTCGTAGGTCAAGTGCCTGAGCATCATTTTTCTCCTAGGGGCAGTGTTGCATCAGACATCTCAGTTTCTCATCTGAAAACCAGGCATTTTCCCTTTCTCTCAAGTTCTGTAGTGGGAGATCTGTGGGATAGGAGTTCCTCTTACTGCATGTATGTACAGCATCAGCAAAATGAGGCCTTGTCCCACTGGGGCCTTTTGGCATACTCGTATACATAAAAATTACAGAGCCTTGAGCATTTGTACGTGTATCACCAGTGGAGGGAGCAGCTGGTAGCATTGCAGTCCTAGTACTCTAAAACCTGCAAGTCGAGCTCTGAATAAGATGTTGTTGGTGTTCCTGAAACACAACCTGACTCCTAGAATGAAGCAGTCCTTTAAAGTAATCTGCAGCGCTGGATGGTGCCACAGAATATCTTTTAAAATGTTTTAGAAATCTGTTGGCCAGGCTGTACACTTGCAGTGAACTTGAGGTAAAGCTGTCTCCTGTCTTTCTAGGTTGCATTGTGAAAAATTAGGAAAACTCCCACATAATTCACCTCACCTTTACTTTTGTGACAAACTTGAAACTCAGAACAAGTTCAGACCTACTGGCAGGACTAGACCAGACTTGTGGGCTTTGCAGATTGCACAGGATCTCACCCAGGAGCACCAAACACTGGGAGGACAGGCAGGGCTGGAGCCCATGTGCCCATGACACTGCAATCTCTGCTGCTGTAGCTGGCTTATCAACCCTAGCAAAGGATTAAAGAGGGAAATTCCCCAGGCACAGGGTGCTTGCTGGCTGCCATAGCCTGTACCTCTGGTATTTTATATTCCAGCTGCTAGATTGCTTTTCAGAGAGGATGTAGTAAAAATATAAAAACATAACTTCCTGGTGATGAGACATTAACAAGGCACCTTATTTAAACCACATGTAACCCTTGGTTTTCTCAGAGCCCTGGGTACACTAATGAGCTGTAATTGCCTGACCAGCCTCACCTGGGGCCTCTACCCCCACCCCTGCCCTTGAGCCTTGACACCTCATTTAAGTGCAGCCTGAGGGCTTCAGTTTCTGTTCAGGTTGTGTTGGGGAGTGTATGCTCTAACTCTGTTCCTGAGTTGGTGTTTGGCTTTCCTGGACCAGGCTTCTTGGCATGCCTGATGCTCACAGGGCTGTTGCTAAAACATTTTACCATCATAGCCCTTCTCTGGTTGCTGGGCTGAGGTGCAGTGGGGCTGTGCCTCGCTGATGAGAATGCAGCCTGCATTGTGGCAGCCCTTGCCTCCCCATCCCTTGGAGAGCAGCTCTACTTTTGCTGTCCCTGGCAGGTTTGTAGCTAACTTTTGCCTCCCTTCATGTGGTCCCCTCTGGTGAATGAGGACCTCAACAGGGCAGTCTTGATGCTGTCCTGACCAGCTTCAGATGTGTGTAGATTTGTCTCTGTTATGGATATGACACTTAAACCTTCAGAAGGGTGACACTTAAAATGTCCGTGTTTGTGGGGTGTTCATTGGAGGTCAGACTCATGCAGTATATGCAGCTGAATCTTTGAATGGAGAGGGTCATCCCTAGACAAGAGTTGTTTTACTGTCCAAATCTATATTCTGATTGGTGAAGGGGTGTTCCTCACTTGCACAGTGGCATCTGTTGAGTGTCAGTGTGTGCTGAGAGGCAGATCTTCAGGGGAGCATGGGAGATATGGGATAAACCTATTTAACACCTGTGTTTTGCCTCTGCTTGTTCATCCTTTCTGTTCAGGCTGTGAACCCTTCTGGATCAGGACAGTCTCCTCCTGGGTTTTTTCTGTTGTTCCTGGCAGCTTTTGGGGAAAACAGTTAGGGCTTTCAGTCACAAATGTGGTGATAAATGACTACAGTGTCTTAAAAATTGCCTTTACTGATAATATGACAGAGTAGGTGTGTATGTATGCAAAGTGTGAGAGTTTTCATGGCCAATATTTATTGCTGCTACTACTATAAAATGCTAGTTTTGTGAAAACCAGAATTTTCTTTTCAGGGAAGGCCTGTCTTCATTGATTTTTTTTTTTTTTTAAAATGTTTTGGAGAGGTCAAAGTGTTGCTTAAAATGTTCGGAAGGGTGGCTGAATGGCAGTGTTTTAGCTTAAACTGACATTCACTTTGAAATTCAGAATCATCATGGCTTAAAACATTAATAAAAACATATTTTGAGGGTACTGAACTCTTAATTTGAGATGTTTACTGTTATTTCTCTACAGATTTATGTCTTGCAGTCTCTCTCAATTTGGAATATGGAAACTTCTAGATAATCCTCTTTTTTTGAACAATAAAGACATAAACAAATGCTAGGTCTGCTAGAACTGTATAATCTGGTAAGAATAAAGTAGGATTGTACTCCTAAAGAGCATGTAATTTTTCCAACTAAAAAGACACTATAACTATGAAGGACAAAAATCTGTGAATTTTAAGAGTTTTTAGAATTATGTTCTAGAAGTCTTAGGTAGGCAAATTTGAAAGAAAGGTCTAGATGCACATTTGAAAGTACTTATGCATGAAGCTTATGCTTTCTTATAGCAAAGCCAGTAAGAGCAGATTAAAACTCATTGCATAAATTTGACAGCAAGTAATTTCCTCTAAATCCAAAGCATATACTTGTGCTTCATTTAAAACCAAAACAAAACCTCTTTCCGAAGCTCTGCCCTTCTCCTTCTGTTTCTATGTGCCATTGCACAACAGTTACGACTTTGCTTTTTATATGCTTTATTTCTGTGTGTCTTTTGGTCTCCTCTACTCACTTGTAGTTCCAGAGGGCAGTATCAAATACAGACTGTGCCTTGCCTCCAGAGAGGTAAGACATTATCAGAGCAGAAGTGTGGCAGTTTGACCAAGGGGGAAGAGTGAGCGTGAGGCACATATAAAATAAGTGTGTGGGCACATGGCAAGGTGAGGTAAGATCCTCTTAGGCTGAGTCAAATTTGCTGCTGGTGCAAACCATCTTCCTTTGGACAAGCTGATTTTGTAGTGGCTGATGGTGTAGCCTACAGTACACTGTCAGCATAGCTTGGATAGAAGCGCTGATAAAGGTACCCTTGGCCTTCACTTGTCCACCGTTTGTGCAGGCACTCCTCCTGGAGACTCAGCACAGTCTGCCAGTGGAGGTACCAGTCCCACACCCAGCCAGCCACAGCATGAGCTGGGACTGGGCACAGCGTGTGCAGTATGTCGTGCTTGAGGGGAGATGTGGTGTTTGCTGTGCAAACCCAGTGAGCTGGGGTTCCCCCACGTGTGAGCAGGGGCAGGGCTGTACAAGGCACTGCTCTTTCTGAAGCTGTCTGCAGGCTCCAGAGACCTGTATGGTTGTAGGGTAGTAATTCTCCTTGTCTTTTCTAACTGCCTGAATGCAAGGGAGTCAGCTTGTTCATTAGTGCAGAAGTTCAGGAGAGTACTTAGTCTAATGGAGTCCTGGTCTTGAACAGGTCCTGCTCTATATGAACTAGCTGTGTAACTTGGCAGACTGAAAGGCTGAGCTGACTCTGCTGGAGATGAGGGAACCACATTGTCCTGGGGCGGGCTTTCAGCTACTGTGAAATTTGACTGTGCCAGTGGAATGGGTTTCACCAGCTGAGCATCTTCCTTTCAAACCCTACAGTCTGCAGACTAATCAATGTTAGCCCTAGGACAAGCCATGTGCGTGTGTCTGCATGTGTGCCTGTGGATAATCTGTATTTGTAACCCTTCCAATAACAGTAGCTGGCAGGCAGGAAACTGGCCATGTTCTGCCTGATGTGTTTGAATGTCCTCAGGTCCTTGCTGTCCCCTGCTGTAACAGTTCCTCTCTACACAAGTAAATACCTAGACAAAAAAAATCAATTTCTGTAACATATGTTGGTCAATTGAACCAATTTTACACTGAAAAGTGAAATGTCCAAAACAGGCACGTAGCTTTTGATCTATTCTGTCAGCATGCAATAAAATGCTTTGTCCAGATTTATCTGAATCTTTCTTTAGTTTGAGTCACCTACAGCAGAAAGGGTTTTTTTTTTGACATTGCTTATAGCAAGAAATCTAGTTTCTGGTGCCTTTAAAATGATGTCAATAATTCCTCTGTTAGAATGGTTGATACAAATAGACAATCAACCCTGGAGTGTAGGATTGGCAGGGAGCTCCAGGAGCATGCTCTGTTCCCCTGCCGTTGGAAGGAAAACATAATCCATTTTATAAACTGGTCAAGATTCCTTGGAATTGAGGCTTAGGACCCAGTAGACCAGTGAGAAGGCTGATATTTAGAAAGTGTATTTCCAACCTAAATGTATTTATGGTTAGTTTATAAACATTAGTTCTTGGGCTGGCATTGTACCTTAGCTGAAATTATTAATTTCTTTTTTCTTTTTTCTTTTTTTTGTGTTTGGTTGTGTGGTTTTGGTTTTTTTAGTGGTTTGGGGTGGTTTTTTTGGCACTGCTGTACTTGGCAGCACTTCATAAATTGACCTTGTAAGACAGTTCTACATAGGCCTCATTTGATCTTGCTTCTGCTGAAAGAGGAGATGTTTGCTTTTACCTCAGGTGCACATTCCTGCTGCTTCCTTTGTCCAATCTAGCCATGCTGCAGCAGCAGTGAGCTGTATCAGCTTGTGATTTCACTTCCACAATGCAAGGGAGACAGTGGATCTGAAGCAAGCGGGACTGCCCTTCTGATAGCAAGCTGCTGCTACATCATATTAAACATATTTTGAAACTGCAATCCCAGCCTTACTTTTGCTGGCCAACCAAGCAAAGGTTGGGTTTTTTTTCACGTGTGCACATGCTCCCCCACCACCCCCTCCCCCTTTCAGGTATTTGTTTTTCTTTTGCTGTGTTCATCCTAGAGCCCTTTTCCATGCTAACTCAGTTGAAATTCATCCATCCTGAACTTGGTGAGCAGAGCTGTCTGCAGTATTTCAGAGGCAGTCTCACCAGTGTCTTGTACAGTGCCACAAAAACTGCCCTCTTTTTCTCCCGGGAGTAGTTCAACAAAATCATCTACGATCGTACCTGCCTCTATCGCAGAAGGTAAGCTTCCATTTTGGGCAGCACTGGTGCATGAGGTGTAACCTTTATTTCCCCTTATTGCTAAGGGGACCCTATGATTCAGGGCTCCTTGTAGCTTTTACAGGATTATCTGATCCAGCCTGCTTACTGCTGCAAGATTTGCTTTGCTAAAATATTGGTGCTTCCAGAAAAGCTGGAGCAGAGGAAAACCTTGAATAAGGGAGCAGATGCATTGTTGGCTACACAGGGTAAAATCCTGGCAGTACTTTCACTGACTTAAGAGGGTAAGGAGTCAATAAATATAATTTGTCCTTTCACACAGTGTCTGGCTGACTAAATCAGGACCTTACATAAAATCTGATGTCTACTCACTGTTGAACATGTGATTCACACCTAATTTCACTATGAAAATAGGAAAACAGTGCAGAGTGAAAAGGAGCGGGAAGTAGGAAACACACAGCCTCCACATTGAGTCTTATCCCCTGATTTGATTTCATCCAGGCCTATGTTTCACCTTGGTGAAAGAAAAAGCTTAACCACTGCATCACATGTTGTAAGGAGGTAGATGATGTCTGAAATAAATTTGACCTGAAGAAAAAAGAAAGGGGGTGCAGTTTCCTGCCATAAATAACTAAAAGCTATCATCTCGCATCCAACAGCAGAGGCACTGCCTAACTGGGTGTTAAAAATATCCCTGACAGTCTTTGAAAAGTACATGTTTGCATGGTGGTGAGATAACTGGTATTTTGGCCTTTGTACAGGATACAAGAAACCAGGGGCTAATGTCTGAGCTAATGTCTGAATATGTAGTGGCTGCTTCATCTTGTCTCACTGCACAGGCTCCGCATCCCCAGCTTCTGACTCATGCTGAGGTCCTGGATTTTCAACATTAATCCAGCTCCTTTCTGTACTCCTCCTCCTTCAGAATTATATCCTGACTTTGCAGAAGGCTGTTTTTCAGGGTAGCTTCTTTTTCTGATATTATTTTCGTTTTATTTAATGGAAAAAGTGTAAAGCTGGTCTAAAGATCAGTGATGATCTTGAAGCATAATGGCATGTTACAGCCCCTTGCACAGTTTGCACAATCCAGAGCAGAAGACTTTTTGTCTTTGTGATTGCCTGTTAGTGTGAGCAGCCCAGATTTGCCTTTCAGAAAGAGAAAAGAAAACGGGAATAAGGTGTGTATGAGGCGGGAGGACCCAGTCAAAGCCAAGCCACAGGCACCATAACGTTTTTCTTCCTTTCTGCCTGGCAGTAAGTTGCTGATATAATTTTTTCTTCACAATCCAGCAGATGGTGTTAGATGGCTATTTAATGACTCGCATGGGACTGAAAGAAGATCTTGTTGGTGATAGAGGTAAAAGGATGCAAGAAAGAACAGTTTTGCAGGATGTTCGGTGAATCTGAAAGCTGTGATAGGCTCTTCTTTTAAGCATCTGTGTGTATGCTTTCAGCTTACTACTAGTAGGGGGTGGGGAGCTTCATAGCTGTAGTACTCTATTTAAATTGAGGCTTCTGTGACACCTATCATACTTCTTCCTCCAAGGGTTTAAGTGTGTTTGAGTCCAAAGGAGCGGAATGAATATAACCACCTGATCAACACTGAACACTTTGGGGCTGGGAGGTGTATAAATTATTTTTGCTACTTATTTTTTAATTGTTTCCTCTTTGCATGCACCTGAAGCGGGAGAGTGAAGCAGTAGAATATTCCACCATGCACTGCTGTGACAGAAGTATCTCCTAAATCACATTGCCCACACAAAGGAAACAAGTGAGATGGAATGAATGAAATGTGAGATCAGCAAGTTGTACAATGTCCAGCCAGGCTAAAATATTACATGGGTCTCTGACTGCTTTCCGTTAGCTGGTGGGATGAACGCACTGGGTCTTGGTCAAGCTCCTAGAGAACAAGTGTCTGTCTACACTGCTGACCTGGATCTGTTACAGCTGATAGTATTATCTGTGGAAATTGACAAGTGTGAAGTGATCAGTACTAGTGGGGAAAATCAGGTGGGTGGGCAAAGTCAGCTTGGGTAGATATATATACACACTGGCTATAATTTATTACTGTTTAGCAAAGATTTTGAGGTCATTGTAGATATTTTATAGACTGCCTGATTAGTGCACAGCAGTTAGAAAGTTAGGAATTGTAAAGAAAGATAGGTACTCCAAGATCCATTCTGTTACCATGTAAGTAAATGGAGTAACCCACCTCTTCACTACTGTAGCCGCTTCTAATAACTGTACCTCAGAAAGTGTGTAGAAGACTTAGAAAAAATATAGACATAGGCAACAAGAATAGTCAAAGTCATGGACTCACTACTACATGAAGAGGACGTATAGTTTGACTTCTCACCCTGGAAGAAAAGTGGCTGGGGTAGAATATGGGGGAGTGCTATAAATGGTACAGTAAAGATGAACAGGGAAAGGCTATTGCTGTTTATGGAAATGCAAGCTGAGGCAATGCCCTAAAGGCTTTTTTTTTTTTAAACCTGCTGGTTCCTGTAGTGCATAATAAAACTATGGAGCTCGTTGTCACCTGACTTTTTTTTATGGAAGTTGGAGAAATACATGGATCCAAAATAGATTGGACAAATTCAGAAGACCCATTGCTTGCTGTAAAACATGACCATATGAATGTATGAATGCAGGCTCTGGCAATACACCATGAGAAGGGTCAGCCTAAATATTGCCTTTTCAGTCTTTTGCCAAGCTTAGTTCTTTGCTGGCAGTTCCTAGTAGGACACCCAAAGATCTGTCCAGTGGTTACTCTAGGTGGCAACTGGAAATGGGATTGCATACTTGGAAGGCCTTCCTTTCCTGTGAGATAATGATGCATATTTAAGTGATGGATTTCAGTGGTGGAGGTCTATAGGTATGCTACTGTAGGTCTACATGTAGGCTATTGTACCCTGTCATTCAGCGAACTGCTTATAAAACCCAGTCTAAATCTGTTTCTGCCTTTTAAGCACCCTTCATTCTAGACCCCAGGGCTGGGTTCAAGTATGCTGGTAAGATTCACCTTAACATCAAACAGTTAACAGACTGACATGGAAAATCATGAACATAACAGCCTTGACATGCCAGTCAAGGGCATAATTTATACAATCCCAGGAAATGTGTTTTATAAAGTGACAGCTTTTAGTGATGGGATAATGTATTCTACTTGGTAGACTTGTTCCTGAGCAGTCACTAAAAATAGCAAGCACTAGGGTATACAAATGTCCTGGGTAGAGGCACAGAAAACAAGAGAAAGGCAGAACAGCATGACTTGTCTGTTAATAGACTGCAGGACTGGTGTATTTTGGAAGGTTTTTTGTGGTGGATTTTTTTTTGTGTTTAGAGTTATCCCTCTGACAGGATGGGGGCTGGTTTCTGTTCTGTAGTGCATAAACCCACACCCAGTAATGAGAATAAGTTATCCTATCGTATTCAATCATAGAGCATCCCAAAGCAGTTTACAGACGACTAACCACAAAGGGAGCCTTATCAATATCTGATCTGGGAAGCTGAGTCATCCTGAAGTGTGACCATCCCTTCGATAGGATGCTAGCTGGAAATCATGTGTCCATTCTGGCCTGTGGAGGGGGGTGGGGGAAGCAAACACCCCCAAAAAACAAATGCCTTCACCCCTCACCACCCACCCCACCCCCGCCCAATAGGAAGCCCTGTTTTCTATTTTCTGGTATTCCTGGCCAGCTTGCAGTATCCTTTAGAGAAGGGAGGGCTCTGGTTTTGCCTCACACGTTAAGTTTTCAGACGGCATTTGCTTTCCCTGAGAAAGGCAGTGTCTTTCATTTTCTTGATTTGCTCAAAAAATGGTAAAGAAAAAGAGCATGCACGGAATGGCTTCTGGCTAGTGCATCTCAAAGCTCTTGCTCCTTTGAAGGGGGATGTTGTGGCTAGTAGTACTGCTTTGATGTCTGATGTATGTGCAATTCTGCATTGCAGATCTGATGTAGATGAGCTGGCTGAGTATGTAATATACTGTGCTTGGGCATTAAAGCTGTCTCCTTAGGCTTGCTTAGCTCTCATTTACTTTTTAAAAATCTCTTCACTGCTTTCATCCCTTCGGGTTCATATCCATAGATGCAGTCCTTTGTGGAAACGGACTCATTTGCAGTACAGTAATTGTCTTAAGATGCTGGGGGTATTTTTGTTGTTGTTTTTTTGGGTTGGGTTTTTTGTGTTTTTTTTTTTATTATTATTATTATTCTACTAGTGTCAGTTTAGAGTATCAGCCTCTGAGGCAGCTCTGTGTGTCCCCATACTACATGGGCTGAAGGGGAGCAGAGGCTTTGAAAGTGGTCCTTGGCAGGCAAGAAGGTGCAAGTTCATAAATAACTGTTGCTGTGGTAACACATCAGCACTGTCCCTGGGCTGAGTTTTCACTGGTAGGTGTTAACATTTGAAATTATTAACCTGGTTGCTGTGTTGGTAGCAGAGAACTACAAAATGGGATTAACCACTTGAGGTATGTTAAGCAAAGATATCCAGTACTTCCCTAGATGGCTCTGAAGATTGGTGAAGGGATAATGCAGCATTTAGGGGTTTTGGCTCTTCAGTGATCTGCACAGAAAGCACAGCTATGCAAGTGCAATACTGGACAAGGTCCACAGGCTTTCCTTCGCCTTCTTTTTGACAGTCTTAGAAAAAAGTCCAAGGACTGATGTAAGAAATTGGCATGCTTTAGATATGTTCAAAATCCTCCTTTCCTTGCCAGTGACTGCTAACCAGGCAGTGTTGGGAGTCCACACTGGTACTGCCATACTGAGGCCAAGTCTTCAAAATCTTCAGGACAGTTTTCACTAACCCTGAACTTGCGCTAAACACTGCAAATGGAAGTGTTGCTCAGGAATCTAAATATCTTCCTCTCTTCTTCCAGTTATGCTACTTAAAAACAATTTGCTCTATGTGTAGAGGTCATCTAATAAGATTAAAAATGTTATTTCATCTATAAATATGTTCTCTGGACTGAAAGAACAGCATGCATTATTCAGCTGGCCTGTATGCTCTATGTCTGTTTGTGTCCTGGTATTCATTCTCAAATAAAGCTGGGTTAGATTGACTTAATTGTATTTACATTCAGTTTTAATTTCTGGTGTGCATGCACTAACTCCCTGCCCTTATGTCATCTTCCTGGGATGAAGAAAGGTTTATTTCACCAAATTTTTTTCATGTTTTTATTTTTTTTTTCTTTTATTATGAAAAGATGTTTGTTACTTCTATTCATATAGCAGCTCTGGAGCTTGAGGTGTCTATTTTTCCTAAAAGATTTCCTATTTTCAGAATGAATGAAATAATAAATCTTTCCTTTACTATATGATGTATCTTTTCCTGGTGATAGTTGTGGGTTTCATGGGTTATAAGCTTGGATTCAAGGAAAAAAAGATTTGTTTGGGTTATTTTAATAACCTATCTTCTCACTGCTACTTCATCCTTTCTCGCATGAAGTATGTTTTGTTAATATAAAACACGATGATTTCTTCTGGACTGCTTGATGATGGCTTAAAATCTTTACCCCTCTTGTAGTGTGTATCCAGTGTCATATCAATGCACCTTAAATGGCCAGATTTTTCCTGGCGACTTGGTAGAGAGCTTTCAGAAGTTCTGAATTTGGCAGTTGTTACATGACATTGAATGCTATTCTGTTTTAATGAGCTGTTGATCATCTTTGAACTTCTGGCACCAGCAGCTTTTGCTTGAAAAATTTTACTTTCTTTTTTTCCTGTATCTCTTTATGATACATGTCTCAACCTAACCTCTTATTTTCCATAACAAAGCAGTGTTCCTATCTGTTTTCAGTGATGAAGGAAAGTGCTTCTCTGCCAAAGGTGTAAATAACTGCAATACCTCAGTAGCTTCAAAGAGGTTTGGTGTCTGAGAACTGACTACTGGTGGTGGGTGGTTGTGAACACTGGCAGTGTAACCCTGCAGAGCTCCCATATGACCATTACTGAAAAATACTTATATTTTGAAGGTACATTTGAGTCAGGGTGTGGTCTCACAATATAGTCCTTAAATTGCTTAGCTCCATATTTGAGCCAAATTCTGATCTGGAAAGATTGGAGTGGGTGGGGATTACCTCTCTTGGAAGTCTATGATGCAGCCTGCCTGTTCTGCAAATCTTTCTGAACTTTGACCAGGTCAGAAAACCTGTTGTTGTGATGATTTGCTTGTGGCTACCTTCAAATGTTTGTATCAGCTGATGGATCTTCACCTGGTCCTCAACAGGATGAGGAGAAAAGAGCTAATAACCAATTTTTACCCATGCTCCAGGAAACTGAAGTATTTCTTTCCCCTTCCCTCATCTGAGGCAGCTTCATTCTAGAAATCGGTAAGGTAGCTAACATAAGGGAAGCTTCTCACCACTGAAATCATGTCCCTGCAGCAAGGGTGTTTAAGGTTTAGCCTTTGAGACTTAAGCTCTGCAGCATTCCTCCAGTTGTGCCCTCAGGCTTGGAATTATCTGGCAACATGTTAATGGAATTTAAAGCATGAAATGAAATTTGGGTGAATGGCAAAATGCCTGATGAATTCAGGAAGGGAGCCAGCATTCACTTTGTCCTTCCCTGATCTCTTATCACAAATAAGAAAGTACTGTTGACAACTAGAAATTGTTCTGGTGTGAGTGTAAAGTCCCATACTCCTCTCTCCCCTGGAAGAGAATATTGCATAACAAATTGAATTTGCAGATAGGTAACTAGTTGCCTACTCCTCCTTTTGCACCTGTTGGGAGGCCTGGGGTAAGGAGCCCACAAGGCCATGTGAATTACTGTTCCTTGCCAGCAAGATTTTACCCAGGGACTTGGGTAAATACCTTCCATTTCATTTAGCTGGTGTGGTTTTTTTTGTTTGTTGGTTGTTTTTTGTGGGTGTCTGTGTAGGTAGACTGAAACAAGGGAGACTCAGAGTGGAAGAACATTTTTCCTGAGAGAACAGTCAGGCAGAGGAGCAGGTTTCCCAGCAGGGGCTGTGGTGGCTCCATCGTTGGAGGTTTTGTTGACCTGACTGGATAAAGCCCTGAGCATACTCATTGGACCTCAAAGCAGGTTGTGCCTTGAGCAACATGTTGGACTTGGAACCTCCTAAGGTGTCTTCCAACCTGTGTTATCCTATGAACACAAACCTCCCTTAAGCCCCAGGCAGCACAGTCATATTTGGTGCAAGCCTGTATGGACAAACAAGATCCCAAATTCTCAGCATTGCTTACCTATGCAAGTTCAGTGAAGGTTTTAGATCATCTGCTCCTGGGATGTATTCTTACTATTGTAAAGTAATAAAGGTTCTGCAGGCTGTATTTTTTTATATCCCACAGGAATAGCTGGAGCGTGTCAGTGTGCACTTGGTCTGGAGTGAGCTATTCTCAGTGTGTTTTCCTGATCCTCACCAGTAGCTGTTTTTTCTTCTGACAGACTTCCGGTTTTTGTCTGCTTCCTAGTAGAACAGTAGGACTCTAATTAGAGTGTTAGAATTCTTACCACTCTTACTGTAATTCACTGTGTGGACATTCAAAGCAGCATAAATGACATTAGAAAAAAGTGCATGTACTGAAGACAAGTTTGTGTGCACAAGGAGATAATATCAGTAATGACAGTAAACCATACCAGTGTAATTCCGCTGCAAAACTCTCCTTTGTAGGGGAGCCTGACAGTCATACTCCTGAGTTTGATCTGAAAGGGCCCATTAAATTTAAGCTATCCATGGTCAGCAAAATAGTCCAGCACCTTCATATGAGATCCAGAAATCTCAGAAGCTCATGTCATCTCTTCAGCTGTTCATGCCAAAGTGCTGGATGTGAAAGACCAAGTTATGTTTCATGTTTTGCAAGTCTTTCCCAGTCACTTTTGCTTCCTTTTTGCTATGACCCCCTTGCTGTGTGGCTAAAAGGTCTGCTGCCATTCCCACCCTCTGATGACTGCTCTACCTTGGGGATCCTCAGCCTTTCCCATATCACAGCCATCTTTTTACATGTCACCCTCCCAGACCTGCAAGTACTATCTGCCCTTTGTTGACAGGACCCTCAGGGGATGCTTTTTCACCTTTGTGGCTTCTCTGCTCTGCCTGTGGGACAGGCAGCTACAATGAGGCTTAGACCATGGCTCTTTAAAGTAGCTGCTTTCCTTGACTTCCAACAGTGTGTTCCTTATGCTCTGCTGGTACGAAACCTCAGAGCAGATTGGTTGGTTTTTGTTCTGAGAGTGTCTCTGAACTGTGTGTAAGATGGGCTGGAATGCTTTGCTGAAATCATTTTCATGGTGGGAATGCAGAAATTTTAATCCTTCCTGTTGCTGTTTCTTGTCTTGCTGTTGTGCATGGCTTGTTTTCATAATCTGGCTACTGCATGATGCTGGCGAAGGAAAGACAGAGAACACTGTTCCTATAGAGTTGCAACAGCTGAGAGATGGTCAGCAAGCAAGTCTCTCTCTATGTGGTCAAAACGAAACACTTTCTGAAAGATGATCGCAAAGATTGTTTTTGAAGATATGGCTTCCCTGCACAAAACCAATTTTAAATACAATGAGTTATAGTCTTGTTCTTACGCAGGTAAAGAACAGAGATGAAAAGAACATCCCACCATTCCCAAAACCAAATGCATAAGCAAAAAGAACAGCTCGATGCTTCCATCATTTCACAAACAAATGCCTAAACATTGCGCCTGCGCTGCTGCTTTTGAAGATCAAGGCCAGTCTGGGAGGTAAACTGTAAGGCAAACTGCCTCCTGCTGAAAAGGGAGACATGTCTACTGGATTGCTGCAATAACTTTAAAAAATAAAAAAAAAAAGGGGGCGGGAAAGCCTTTTATGTCTCAGCTTCAAGTTGCCATCAGATTGCTGATGTGCTCTTAAGTTAGCCTGTGGTGCCAGTGCAGAAATTACTGTTGTAGAGGGCTTACTTGCACTTGGATACAACGTAATTGTCCTTGCTTCAGATAATAGACTTGAAAGAAAACCTGGTAGGCAAGTGATTTGTAAGTAATTTGGGCCTTTATGTGCCTATGTGACTTCTCCCCCTCTAGGGAAACTGAGTCAAAAGAGGAATTTCTAGGCAGGGATACCACTGCACCAGTGTTCTCCATTCAGTCCCTGAATGGCCTCTGACTAGCAGCACCTCAGGTGTGTTACATGGGAGGTCTACTGTTCTTGGTTCAAGTGTGTCCACTAGCTGAGCACACAGAGGTTAGGGATCAACATTATAAATTAGCATGGCAAACATTAGCCTTGTCTCTTTGCTTGCAGCACAAATGCTGCCCTGGCTTTCTTTTTTTGTCTCACTGGGATGATTGCCTTATCTGTAGCTTTCACATTCCTGTGGCTAATCTCAGACTAGTTGATGTGGGGGCCATTAATTTCATTGACCCAAAAGGGTAAGGCTCCTACCAGCAGCCATTCTAAGCTGCCTTCAGGGGATAAGTTAATTCATGCCATAAAAATGAGGAGAGGTGAAAACAAAGGATATCAGACTGACATTACTGAAAATATTTGGTGGGATCTATGATGGCCACATACAGGGTAGACAAAGACTCAGACTTCCTGGTGTCATCAGAGGTAATCTAACATCCACTGCATTTACCCCAGAAGGATGGTAGAGAAGGGTTAATTTTGATGGGTGCTGTTTCAGAACTCTAGTATTGCTTAGCAACAAGAGACTTTCAGCTCTCTTAACCCTATCTTTGCACTTGAAAGGTGGTGAATAGGATATTTCCAAGATGAAACGACTTGCCTGGGGTCATTCTGTCAAGGTTGGAGGTGAGGATAGGGCCTAGAAACCTTAACTCTTTGGCTAGCTCTGGATCTGTGCACTGGGCTATGCAAGCCCCTGCTTTAGAGTGTGTATTTAAATTATGGAGCATCTGACATTGATGCTGAACACTGTAGGTTAATGTCTAGGACAGGATGTTATGTTTTATTTATAGGTATTGCTTAGAGGTAAGGGTGGTAGGGTTTTTATTAACCATACCTGTCTGGAAGCCGTACACAGGTTGAATAAAACCAAGCGTTTGCTGTCTCTGCCCTTCTGTCCCAACTGCTTTATTCCAAGACTAGCCCAATAAAAATGAAGATGCTCTTTCATAGGAGTTTCTGTGACTTTGTTGCATTATCTGTGCAGCTCCTGGTTTCAGGAAACCTTCACACAGGCAAAATTGATCAGCAGCAGGAGGAAAAATAGCCGTTGCCGTGGCAACCGGTGATGACTCATCCCGGATAGCAAGCAGCAAAAGCTGTGAGGCTGCAGTAATTTTCCAGATGCTTAATCCAGCTCTGGATTCTTTATTTCCCTCGCTGACAGGCAGAAATCCTCCTCTGCCTTTCTTTGCTCGGAGACCCACGCAACCTGCAGCTGTACGTGATGCAGAGTAGTCCTTTGTGGTGCTTACCCTGAATGGCGTCACAGAGACATGTCAGAGCAATACAGACAAGCTACTCCACGGATTGAACTGTAGCCCCCAAAGGTAGTAAAAATAGAACTGTAAACTGCCCATCTGCAAAAATACCCCAGTGTGTCACTGGCTGCAATAAATTCTTATCTACCAACTAGCATCATATTTACTGTAACTCCTGCTTGGATATATAAAATCAGTTCATCTTGTTCCTTTTCAGTAATGAGGCTGTGCCTGTGCTGCATACAGAATGTGCTAAAATGAGAGAAGTGAACTGCATTCAACACATGCATTTTCATGAGTTAGCTTCTCTTTTCTACAACCTACTAGTTTTTTTGTGCATAAATTCCAGTCTGCATGTGATGAAATAGAGGAAGTTGAGAGGCTTATCCAGGGAAAGGGCAGCAAAAGGAGCAATACCTTCCATGTCACTCAGGAGGATGCCTACCTTGCAGTTTTCCTGCAATGACTGCATTGTAATACAGGCATCACCCTGCTTGGGGCACTGTTACAAAAGTCCAAGTAGTTACTTACCTGCCCTGGTGGCAATGTGGAGTTCTTCACGACTGCAGTATGATGCTGAAAAATCCAGGTGTAACTAGATTGAAGGTAGCTTCAGCTTATTTACACGAGGAGTGTACACTTTTCCCTGTTGAGCAGGAGGAGCAATTAGCACAGGGTGAGAGTGGAATTTGTTTTCCCTGTTCAAGTGAGTTCATCCAGCTGTGGGGAATGTGAACCTGCTCTGTGGCATGGGGAGGAGGAAGAGCTTGTGGGAAAATAGGAAAACCAGAAGCAGAGTCCTGCATTTGTTTTGGGAGGAGGAAAAAATGTACTGATGCTGCCAGCTGCTGTCTCATGTGATCCCTGGAAGGCAGATGGCTTTCTGTTGGTTAATCAAGTGAGACCATCAGCTCCTTCTCCCACAATGCAGTCTCTTGCTTGCAAGTCCTCATTAAAGTTTTGGCAGGCTATGCAGCTGGAATGAGCTGCTGCATTGCCAACAACCAAACCCATTAAAGCCACCAAGTCTGTGGGCATGAGGAAGCTGTATGTGATGTTTGTTTTCTATTTCTTGTTGTGGTCAAGTCATCTGCTAATAAATACATGAACCACATTACAGGAATATGTATTGCCTTTAGTCTTTGTCTCTTGACAGTAGGTGGGATGTGTAAGCATTTAATGAATGCGCTGTGGCTGCTTTTCAGGGGAAAACAGTTTTAAAAGGCAACAATAGAGGCTCACCTTTTTACTGTGAGATCTTGAGCTCTTTCTTGGTGTGCAGCTGTTCCTAATTGTGGCCAGGTTTTGTATACCCAAAGGGAGAAGGGTTCTATGACCAGTCATGGCTTAGGACAATAACCCTATTTCCCTTCATATCCTTGCATGAGAACTAATGTTACTATGCAACAGGTTGATATATGTGGTGAATTTGCTAGAAAGCTGCCCTTTCCAGAAGCACAGACTTTTGGAAATGTAACAAAGTGAAAGTCAAATATGAGATTTTGATTTATTCATCCTGCCCCCCAAGTTAGGAATCATTTGCTTCCTGGGTAACATGACATACTTGATAATAAAAATGCTGCTACTCAGAACATCTGCAATATCAGCAGCAATTATTGCAGGCCTGCATAGTTGTGCTGGATTTATTATAACATATGTGGCTAATTAGCATCAAAAGTTCTGCAGTCCTACCACACTCCTCATGTGAAATCAAATATCATTAATTGCATTAAGCTCATATATTTCATGGATCCTATAAAAGATCCTGGTCTCGCTGTCTTTCTGGAAAAGAAAAGTTTAAACCCACCTGTTTAATGCTATGATATTCACTATTAATAAAGATGTATTGACTTGCTGATGCATTTTGTGATCAATTAGACTTAAGTAGGTTGCCTGAAACCTCGTGGAAATGCATTTGCTATGCTGACTGTAGATAACAGTATTTGTAATTAGTTGTATGCTAGTTTCTTGGTTAGTTTGTTTACTGAAGGCATGTTCTGGACAGAAGCTGCCTAAGGCCACTGTATCCAGTGAAGGTCTTCAACGACATGGTTTAAGAGGCATGGTGGTGTTGGGTTGATGGTTGGACTTGATTATCTTAGAGGTCTTTTCCAACCTTAATGATTCTATGACTCTTTGGCTTGACGAATTATTTAAGGAGGGATAAAAGCCCAACTCATTTCCAGAGTAACATTGTATTTCTAGATGTCTTTTTGCTTTTGGAAGACAGAATATTAATAAAGATGACTGCATAAAACATTTAATAATCAGGGCAGCCTTGGGACGTGTGGAGTTGATGCACAGATCATATACTATTAGCCTTACTGCTTCTCAAAATATGTCAAATTATATATTTCAAGTTTTTCCCCTTCTGGATATTTTCTTTCTAAAGGCCTTTTGTATTGTGGGGAGAGTCTTCTGAGTTCACTTGCTAGGCATCCTGTACTATGGGAGCATTATAATGTAGAAACTGTAGTTCCCATCTCCCTTTCAAAGCCGTTCAGTGCAGTGCCGACATCAGCCGGAGAGGATCAGTGCCGAAGCCCATGAAGACCTCTCATCTCCCCTCTGTAACCCATGCTGTGGATGAGGTAAGCCATCCAGCCTTGCATGCAAGCAAAGGATCCAGCCTGCATGTCAAGATCTGCCCCCCTTCACTGCCTCCCACCTCATTAATCACCAGCTGTCCAATTGCTGTGCTTTCAGTGTATTACAGAAACAAATATTAATAGATTTGGAAATCAAAACAAGCTTGTGGATCGCCAAATCCTCTTTGTGGGGCTACAGAAAGAGGTGTGAAGAAGGTGTGTTCAGTGGAGATGCTCTGAATGGTGCCGTTCAGCATGGTTTCTGAGCCAGCGGGCAGTTTGGAGGCTGCTGGAGCAGTCTGGCACCATCCATCATGGCTGTTAGCTGAGGTGACATCCCACTAAGCCAGTCAGCTCTGCAGCTAGAAAAGGGGCTGGCATTGTAGCTTTTTGGGAAGGGAGCAAAATCAGTAGCTGCCCTTGACTTCACAAAGCTCCAAGCTCATTTATCTCCTTGGCAATGCTATACAAATAGGTTTTATTTTTGCTTATCTTAAACTAACATAAAGCGAAATGTCTTTTACAGGAAAGAAATATTCAAGCCGTAAGAACAGCTTGAACTAAATCCCAGGTTCCAAATGCTGAACATATCTTTTCATTTGGGTTTTGAAACTGCCTGTTTTCCTTATAACACACTCTTCAAATCCCTCTGATCCAAACTATTGTTTACTGAAAATAGGAATCTTATGTCTTTGGGCCCTGGGGAAGCTTAAAATCCAGGTATGTCATATTTCATGCTGCCCTATACCAACAAGGGAGAGAGGAGCTCAGTTATCATCTTTGTCAGTGCTTGGCACCTCTGTATGGAAATTCCCAACCAGAAGCCGGTTGCTACTAATTTAGTTTTGGCATTTGGATCACTGTCCTTTGAAAACAATATCATAGGCTGTTGAATAGAGAGCGTAGTCATCCCAGTAATGAGATTTATAAATTGTCCTGTTCACCTTCATTTTCCTCCATAATATTTCCTGATAGTAAGATGTATTGCTTTGATAGTTTTTCAGGGGAAGCAGTAGAAACACTGCTTTCTGAAACCTTAAAAGCCATAGCTACAGAGAGTTTTTGGGAGAGGTGCTAGATCTCCTTGAGTTGGTGATCCGGCGTAGCAAGGTTCTAGTGGATATGGCTGCTGCATTACCCCTGAATAGCACTGAAACTCATTGCATGCTACAAAGTTATGCTCTAATTCCACAGTATTTTCTAATACCAAGATGGTTAGTGAGAAGGTCAATCCAGTGTTACTGGATGAAGGCAGTGAAAATCGAAGTCCTGATGTGTTCCTAGGTTCCCTTTTCATGGGATTTTTCTCCTTTGTGCTCTTTTAAAAGCACTTACCTGAAATTCCCATGTCTAGGGATGCATGGAGCTGTCTGTTAGTCTATCTTCTGTATGAGACACACACAAGAATCTGCTTATAAGTCAAGGTCCTGTGATCCTAAAGTTCCTGAAGTCATTAAGAAAGAGGAATCCAATGCTTTGAATCATTTGTTATTTGCACTCTAAATTAGTCTTATTTTTTATGGAAGTGAAGATGAGCATAATACTTAAACCTGTGGTCTGCCTGCACTTTACACAGGATAGAAGTCTCCTTTCTTTACCTCATGAAGCACCAAAACACTTGCAATTCAGTCTGGCTCCCCCCTCCCCCTCCACCCCCATGTTACATAGTTAAAGACATTTATCTCTCCATAGTATGACCCAAATATCCATGTCACTCCTGTGTACTGATTCAAAATTGAGTGCCATCTCCTATCTTCTGTGTCTTTCCCTGAGGTGTGGCAAGATTTCTCTGCAGATCTGTCTCTGAAGTTTGGGCCAAGTCTGCTCTGCTTAGATAAGAACTATCAGTGGTGAATGCAGTTGTCTTTAACAGTGAGTAGAGTTATCTTTAGCTTTCTTCCTGTGCTGGCTACTTGCATATTGTTGCCCATGAGCACTGCAGAATTTCCTCTGCTCAGCAGCAGTGTGTCAGCTCTGAAGCTTAATTAGTACCAGTGTGGCTACGTGGTTTGCTGTTGAGCACAGGTTTAAAGTCAGCGAAGAAACTCCATGGAGGCTGCTTGATTTCCCCTGTCCCTTTTCTTTTTTCCCCTCTTTTTTCCCCTCATTCTCCTTTCCCCTTTCCCCCCTTCTTCATTATTACTGCATTTGTGTGAGAAAGCTTAAGACCTCTTCTATGCATATTTCAGCACAAAAGGTGACATGAATGACCTGTCATTGCAAAGAATTTGGTCGAAGACCACTGTATTTTAATAACAGCCCTTTCTTCTAAATTGCCCTGAAACAGGTCACCTATGTATATAATCACCTCTCTTGTGCATTGTGTAACAATATCGTGTCATATACGTGTCATTCATTGGTCTGAGGCTTTTGTTGCCAAAGAGGGTATTTGGCACCTTTTGCTAGCATGATATTCTCCACAATACCGTCTTTTTCTTAAGAAGCACTTACCACTGCCTTGGGATTCCTGGGAGCATCAGTAGAGACAAAGAATTTTCTTCCTCCATAGAATCCAGTTTCTGATTAATTTTTTAACCTTTTTTTCCCCCCCCCCTGTAATGTGCCATCTGAAGACACTAGATCTAAACCCCTTTATGTCAGGGGGAAAAAAATGGGTGTAGAAATAACCAGCTCTGAAAAGTTGGTTTGCAGTTTGCAGTGCTCATCTAATGAAAGGGATGACTATTTCTAAGGATACTTGATTAATGAATTTCTGCAATACTATTTTGTAGAAACACCACACTGTCCTCCTGCAAAATACTTCAATACCTCCATTTTACTTGGAAGTCAACTGAGGGTCAGAGAGCCTTTGCTTCCCTGAAGTAGGGTATCAAACCAGCCCTTGGAGTCTTTGTTTTCAGTTTAGAGGGCCCCAGCCTGAGGCTGCACCCCCATTTACTGTGTGTTCGTCCAAGTTCTGCAGCCCCCTTGGCAAACTGGGAACAGGCAGTGTCTGATCACACAGGAGCTTCTGTCTTGCCCAGTACCTGGGGTCACTTTAAAACTTCCCTGTACACGTAATCATTTCGCTATTATCTGAAGGCCACTGCCCTTCAGCTTGCCGGGAGTGTATGAGGTTATTACACAGGCACTGGTATAATGAAGCATGAGCTCACTTTTTCATTTAGCTTTACTAATACAGTTCTTCAGCTTTATTAAACATTCTTGAGATTGCTGTCTATGGCACTTGTAACTCTTCTTTTTTTTATACTGGCTTTGGGGTGGCAGTGTCTTTTTAATAAGAATTTATGCCTTTATCTGATTGTTGCCTCTAAGTATAATAAAAAAATAATTGAAGTTTAAAACACTGAAGTCAAATGACTCTTATTTGAAGAGCCAGCATTGCATAGCTTCCAGAGCTTTCTGCTCTTGCATGGAAGTTTTAATTTTTAATATGCATCTAGTAAAGCTGGCCAGGATTTAACCTATGCCTGTTACTGCAAAGTTACCATGATGGTTTCCTCTGTGAGCACAGAGCCTAACCAAGGGGGATTTAGAGTTAATTCTGCATAATAAGGAATGACAAAATGTTGGTTGTTTTTTAAATGATAACCTGTTTGCTCCTGCACATGTTGCAATTATGGCAAATCATGCACTGAGAGTGTACTAGCCAATGTTTCTTTACCTGCCAAGTAAAATTGTCTGACCATACCCAGGATATGGGCATGCATGAGCTCAACAAGCCCTCTGCAGGGTAGGTGAGGAAAAATGCAAGTCAGCACCTTTAGGGATAGCACTTGGATGCAGAATGATCCATTCCCTGTCCTCGGTAGTGGAGGAAAGCCCATACAGTTACTTCCTTGAGAGGATCACACCCAAGACTACTACAAGGGTTTTGAGGGAGCAAGAAAAATAATTTTCCCTAGGGTGTCTTACTTTGAGGCTCTAGCTTTTCATGTGATGATGTGTCCTTGTACAGGGAGGGTCGCAAGCCTAGGTTTTGCTTTGTTCTTTCCTTGCTGCTGTGGCAGCATGCGTTCCCAGGGAGGGATTCTGGCTGATGTGACCAGGAGGCTGCTGGGTGCTCCTGCTTCCAAATGGGTGAGCACCTCCAGCCTGCCCTTAGAGCTGCCTCTTGCCTAGAGGCTTCCTAATGGGTGCTGAAGCATTTTAACCATTCAGTGTGTTGGTTCAGCCCACCAATTTCACCTGTCAGGCTGTCCTGCTCTATCCTAAAAGAGTAAGCGAGGCCTTGATACCATTTTCACTCCCCTTCTGAAAGGTGCCTTTAATTATGAGCTACCAGAGCTTGTAAATCTGGCAGATGTCATTAAGGACAGATAGTTTCTGAATGCAGGCCACCTAATCGCATTCTCACTGCTAACAAAACACAGGGAGCTATCAACTCCTATATTTTTTTGATGGTTAAAAACTAATTGGTCTCTCTCCCAAATGAAAACAGAACGAATCTACTCTGTTAGGAGCAAAGTGTTCAAGGACAATCCTTGATAAAAAATTCCCAGGGTCCAGATAGACATGCAAATAGTAGTTAATTCCACTTCAGTTTCCTGGAGCCCACAAAAACCCAAAATTGTGCCAGAAGCAGAGGCAACTTAGGAACTTCAGTGAAAAGGGTATTCTTTATATGTATTTTATTTGGTGTATTATTACTTTGATCACAGATGCAGGGTTTGGATTACTCTGTAGTATGAGAGATTTAGTGTAGACCTTCAGGGAAATGTTCCAATATGATGCCAAGCAATATAAAGAAGTTGTAGATTGCTTGGTATTGGAGATGCTTTAGAACTCATCATACTAGCATGTTGGGAATTATCAGTGTAAACTTGATCTTGTTTCAGAAGAATCAGATGGACTAGATGGCTTGGGAAAGCTCTCCTTCAGCTGCATTTCTGGAATAGGCAGTCTCCCTTTGTTGCCGTAAATCTGACTGTGGTGGTGTGCTACAACTAGTACCTGATGAACACAGAAATGCCTTTAAATAGCCAGGAAAAGGGAGCTGGGAGGTCTAGGTTCTATTCCTGCTTTGCTAAATGGCTGTGGACAAATCCGGTTGCTTTGCTAGCAAACCATCCACACCTTATCCCTGTCTTGACTCTCTGATTGTAGGTTTGTTGGTGCAGGGCTGATTCTCAGCATTTGTTTGCAGAGCACTGAGCACAGCACGGGTCCAGTCCTCCTTGGGGCTGCAAAATGATAACAACGCTGATTTCTAATTTCATTTACAGCAGAGGGAAGCTTAAAAGGTAGAAGTGTGAACACTTGGAGTGTTCTTAATAAGCTATAGGTCACTATTATTATTTGCAGGGGATGTTTTAAAACATTAGGAACCGCTTCTGAGAGCAGGTCATCCATGAAGAAGTAGAGTCAGCAAGAAGGGCAAATATTGGCCTTGTAAAATGGATATATTTGCCAGATGATTCATCTCTTGTGGGGGCTGATGGATGTTGTAGTGCTGCAAGTGGTTAGTAAGTAATCAAGATCTGGAGCCAGACACGTTGAGTTTCTAAAGTTACTAGCTGGGACTCAGCCTGCAGGTTTGGGTCCTGAATTGTGCTGGTTTTGACATTTGTGCCTTTTCTCCAGTGTACTGACTGTATCTGGGTTTTTGTTTTCAGTTAAGTGGAGAAATAATCACTTTGAACTTTGCTTTTGATGTTTGTTTAGTGAGGAAGGTACATTCTATAGAGGTTCCTACCCTCCCTCTGCTTTTGCCTGTTTTTCCTCATTTGCTCCTCACAACGAGCAGGTTGGGTGGTATGGAGGGAGATGTGAATGGCATAGCCCTCTTCTTTAAAACAGCTCCACTATTTGTTTTTTGCATTTCTTGTGTCTTTGCTCCTCTGAGCGTACATGCATGCAGTGTGTTCCAGGTGCTATGAACATGGTGTACAGTCACACCACAACATCAGCATTTGAGTGTGTTTTGGTTTTTTTCAGCAGCAGCTTCTACTTTATAATATATGCCAGCAGGAAGCAGTTCAATGAGTATTTTGATTTTGTCACCATAATGCCTGACATTTAATCCCTTGTTAGTTTTCTTTCTCTTCCTCAGGCACATGCTGCTGCATTGGTACAGGCCTATACCTTGCTTCAGTCCTAAAAGGCAAGTGCTATTCAAAGGAACAGATAAATCAGAAAGGTTTCCCTAATTCTGCATGCTACAGCAGAGGCTGGAGTAAAATACCTCACATCTCTGTAGGGGAACAGCTGGGATTAATTAGCAGTTTCCCAAGGAGGCAGGTTCAGCTTTACAGCACCAGGTGGCTGAATACAGCCCAGCAACAGGAATTGTTTTTCTGGCAGCAGGGTGCAAGCTGAAGGCCTGGCTGTGAGAGGGCTTAAAGTACGCCAGCATTTGCTTGTCCTCACTTGTAGGTGTTTGTATGGCTTTGCCCCCCAGCTCTCTGCTTGTGGCCACACTGGGGGTATGAGTAGTCGGTGGGGGAAAGTAAGTTATTTTCCAGGGGAAGGAGGAGATGTTGTTTCTTGATCTGCTTAGAAACTTCTGCCTGGCTTTTTATTTTTATATCTGATTGTATATGAAGTCAAATATTCTAAATAGGCATAGATAAATAAATATAAGCATATACTAACATGCTTTTACTCAAGTGCTATCCTGAAAATGTGGTACACCTCTGAAGTGGAATCTTACTGGTTTTTATAAATTCTAAAGTTAAGAGATCTTAATTCTTTGTGTGAATGTCACAGTTCCTTTTTAGAGAATAGTTTCTTTTAAAACACATTGTGCTGTGGAGTCTCTGAGAACTAAGGAACGACAATGAAATATTCAGACACCTATGACCAAATTTTTTTTGAAGGCCACTTAAAAATTTCTTATGATATTGAATGCCCCACCTGGCTTGGATGATGAAAATATTAGGTGTAGATACCTGTGGTTTGATTTAATGTTGATGTTTTCTTGTAAGACCACCTTTAACTGTAGCTTCTTTAGCAATGATGTCGCTACATTGGGGGGCCAGAATGTGATAGAGAAATGGGATGGGACAAGAAGATGCCTTTTGAAGGCAAGGAAGTGCATGTAAACCTCAGCCACAAATAACAGTAAAACTGTGCAGTTTATGACAGATCTCTCTTATACGCGATTGATGACATCCCTTATTTTATCAATAACAGTACCTAGCTGATAACACTTTTGCTCATAGCAGTAGTGAGTCTAGTAATTAATAAAGCCTCAGATGTGAGGCAGACCACGAGATGGTGTCTGTAGAGGGAAAATCTACGATGAGAATGACCAAAGCTATTTCTGGTTGTTTGTTAAATATATAGGCTTAAAAATAAAATTAAATGTTCAGTGTGATTGCTAAAAGAGCACAGCCAGAGTGGGACCAGCCAACTTTGGTATGACAAAGACTCCTACATTGATTTTTGTGATGAAAATATAGCAAAGTCAGGCAGCTATTAGAAAATGGCTTATCATACTCCTTCCTGCTATTTTTAACACTTTGAGTATTTCTGGAAACTATCTTTCTGTACCTTGGAAGAAGCAAAGACGTGTACAAGTTTGCCAACTATTATTATCCTGCAATTGCCATCTGGCCACCAACTCTAAGTAACTACCTAAAATAATGGAATGATTCCTGGGACATGTCATCCATCAGGGGGATCTTGGCTGGAGTAGTAGTGTGTTATTGCCAGTGTTATTGGGTGTTAGCTCTTTTCCACTGTGACCCTGCAGCAGAGTTCAGAAACTGTGAAAGACACAGAGAATGACTCTTCTTTTGGTACTGAGGATGGAAGATACCAACCACTTCAGTGAAAAAGGCTTTCTAAAAAGTATTATTGTTGATAAATAGATGCCTTTAAAAACGCAGTCTTTCTATTAAAGAAAAAAAAGCAACCTGATGCTTTTGTTTTTGTACCAAGCAAGTTCATTCTGGGAGTAGAAATCTGGGACCTTTTTGTAATTACCCCCTCTGCAAACTCAGGCTGTGGCTCTGTGTGATGATGAGCTCCATGACAGAAAGGGACAAGATTGTATGTGCTCAGTATACACAACAAAAAGTGGTGACCTGGTACAACTCCAAGAGTAAAAGTTTGGTTGGAAAATGTCAAAGGGTCAGTTTCATCTCATGGCTTTTATGCATTGTTTCATCTCTTCTTCTGCAGGTGGGATAAAAGGAAAAATCTGCCTGACAGTATCATGTGTTCTGCATCACTTAAAACTGCAGCTGAGCAGCTGTGCCTAATCCTGATCAAATTTGCTCTGCTGAATCTCCAGTGGTGCACAGCTCCACTTGTTGAGGGCCACAGAACCAGTCTACTGTGGCTTTGAAAAGGCCTTCCTCTCCAGGAACTTCTCCCAAGTAACAAGCGATTGGACAAGAGGAAATGGCCTCAAGCTGCACCAGGGGAAGTTTAGGTTAGATATTAGGAAAAACTTCTTCACCGAAAGGGTTGTCAAACATTAGAACAGGCTGCCCAGGGAGGTGGTTGAGTCTCCATCCCTGGATGTATTTAAAAGAAGGGTAGATGTGGTGCTTGAGGATATGGTTTAGTGGTGGACTTGGCAGTGATAGGTTAGCGGTTGGAGTCGATGATCTTAAGGGTCTTTTCCAACCTTAATGATTCTATGTTTACAAACAGGTTGCCTTTGCTAAGGATGCAGTTACATGTATACTTATTTCAGTGGTGGTGCATCTTAAAGTCCTGGGGTTTGGCTTCCCCCCCTTTAAACAAATATCAGATTTGAGATCTGGCACAGCTGAGAAGGCCCCATAAGGTAGAGATGGGAAAAGGAGAGAAGAGGAAGGAAGAATGATGATGAAGGGCAGGGACAGCTTTTGTCATCAGAGAAATAATGGAACTACAGTTTTGATCTGAGAGGGATTTATAGTCAAAGAAATCAAGACTGGGATGTGGTAAACAAATCTGCTGATGTGGAGCAGATCCATGTGTGCTTTTTCAGAGCTGGGCTGCCCTTGTATGGTCAACAGGAATAGAAAACAAAAAAACAGGACAGCCAAACCAGCGCTTATGCTTGCAAATAACATTTTTTTTTTTTTTTGTGAGAGGAGAAATAAGAAAAGGCTGTGTTGTTGTTGGTTTTTTTTGTTTTGCGTTGTTTGTTTTTTAGATTACCATTTCTAGTGAAGCTCTGACACTCCAAAGTGCACTTCTAACATTGGCCATTAAGCATAGGTGTGAATTCTGTGTTTGAGTCCTCATCCTTATCTAATGCTTGCTGTGAAACCCCCAACCCGAGAACTGGGAATCTGAAAACTTCCCTTCTGCCTTTGGGATATGTCCTAACTGGGGCCTGTATGCAGTACAGACAGATTTCAGATCCTCTCTGGGGAATGAAAAGGGGAGGACAGGACACTGCAGGCAGCCTGGATGATGCTGATCTTCCTTGTGGAAACCTGTGCCTGACTCTGCAATGGTAAGAGGTTAATGTCAGGCTGGGCTTTCTCTTCTACTCCTAATGAACGGGTGTAAGCTTAACCAAGAGTACATGTTATTATAGTTATATTCCTTCTAACACTAAACTGTCTATTTTACTTCTCAGCTTTTCCCTTCTGTTTGCAGCACTTTGCTATTTAGATTTGTAATTGTGTTTCAGCACTGCTGAAGAAGAAAAATGGTATTTCTCAAATTCTTGATCCTACCTCCTGATGGTACAAATGGGCATCGCTGTACTCAGTGAGATCAAGCCAAACACGGTATTGCTGCAGGCATGAATAAACAGAGACGGGATCAGCAGTGTAGCTGTGCAACAGAGAATGCAAGTGGGGGAGAAAAATAAAAAAGTAGATTGAGGCAGAGAAATAAATATAGTCATTGCTGCAAGAAGGTATTTCTGTCTAAAATAAAAAGTTTAAAGAAATTAAGTAAGTCTTTGTGGCCCCGTATTTTAAGTTCCCAATGCATCTGGCCACGTGAGTGTAAATGTCAGTGCTGTGTGCTGAGAAGATGGGCTAGGTGTCTTAAAATAACTTGCCCCTGCCTTGTCTCTCTTCCTACACCCAAATCAAAGGTGTCAAAACCTATGTGTACATTGAAGAACCACAGTCAGGAAACCAGGGTAGTCAACTTTTTTTTTTAATTTCTATGAATTTTTCAAGAAAATGAATGGTTGCGTCCCATCAGTTGGTCAGTGATGCCCTAATATGCTCATGCAAGTAAGCACATTAAGCTGTAAGTCATTTGCATACAAAGTGAAACCTATTCTCCAGAAGCAATAGCTTTTTACAGACTGGTTATGAAAGGAAAATGGATCCTGGTCTTGTGAAAGCAGGATGGCTATGGTTCTCTGACTTTGTCGTTTCTTTCCATGTAATTTTTTTTGTTAGTACTTTCTAATGTAGTCCTTAATTTTCTTCCCTGGGAAAAAACTTTCTAGTACTTATTTAAAAAATAAAAAAACAAAAAAATTAAAAAAATTTAAAAAGTTGTTCTCTTTGTCTTTTTGTATTAGTGTGTGTACTTAAGTCTGCTCACAGGTGTTTGGGAAGTATTAGTGTTGATCTCAGATGTAGTCTGTCTCATGTACTGTAGTAGAGATCTTTCTGGTAAATCTGGCAGGCAAAAGAAGTGGCTTTACGTAGTTTAGTCCTTGACAGTCTCCTTTCTGAGTAAAAATAGTCTCATTTTTGAAGTGAGAGAACTGGCTAGAAGAATATAGGGGTTTGGTAGGTGCTTGGGTTGGGAAGAGAAGCTGAGAGAGAGGAGAGGATCTCTACACTAATTTGTAAACTTTAAACCTCTGTTTCCTTGCTTATTATTCTTTGTGATGGAATGTGCAGTCCAGATGCCTTTGCTGTTAGTGGAGGAGGAGCTGTGTGAGGCTCATGTTCAAATAGATGATGGGCTGGATTCTCTAGGATAGTCTCTCCTCACTGGTTGTACTGTAGCATGCACCTGTTTCCTGGACTGGCTGATCT
This sequence comes from Phalacrocorax carbo, assembly GCF_963921805.1. Taxonomy (NCBI): domain Eukaryota; kingdom Metazoa; phylum Chordata; class Aves; order Suliformes; family Phalacrocoracidae; genus Phalacrocorax; species Phalacrocorax carbo. The sequence goes on along the minus strand of NC_087513.1, from coordinate 92,985,689 downwards.
CATTGTGCAGACAATCTCCAGGCTAGTGGGCAGTGTTCGTGCTGGCACTGCTGCTTGCTTGGCACCAAAGAGGCAAGAAGGGATGGAGAGACTGATGGCAGCCTGGGTCTGGGAGAAGGGGAGTTGGTGGGGTGCCACAGGCACAACCCTCATATGGCAAAAGGCCTATTCCACTTACAGCTTATCCTCTGTCTCTCCAGCTGCCACTGGGGCTAGTGTTGAGTTGCAGCTCCCTCTTTGCTCTCAATAGGTCAGAGCAAAAAGTGTCTGCAATAAAACAGTGTCCAAGCTGCTGCAGATCCCTGTGTAAATCGGTACGGACCTAGCTACCTGCTACCATAGACTGACTTGCTCTTTATGAAAATAAGAGAACAGCTTGTGGCTATTCTTCAGCTTATATGTGCCTTGCCATTCGCATCCCCAGAAAGGCAATGCTGGACTATGAGTATTCCTGACCTTTTCATTTATTTATGTTCACCCAGAGGTGAGGTTTTGCAGTCAGCTACAAGACTGGAAGTTTTCTAGGAGAAAGGCCTGATTTCTTGTTGTTATGTTTAAACAACAGCCAGCACAATGGGATGGCAGAGTGTGTGAGGATAAGCAATGATGTGTGCTGGGTTCTGACATAAGGAGAGGTCTGAATCCAAGACATGGAGCAAGGGGAAGATTTGTCTTTCCTGGTGCGGAGCACATCTCTCAGTGGAGAGCCATAATGGAGGGGTGAGAATGTAATCTTTGGAGCTGCTATTGAGATCAAATGCCTGCTTTGTTTGCTCCTTTAGGAGCCATAATGGATAAATGGGGGTGCCTGTGCAGTAAGATAACCGTGCCTTGCAGCAGGACTGGGTTCGTAATGACCGCAACTGCCACTTGATATTTTGGCTTATCTGAGCTCCTGAAAGAGTAACCGTCCTCCTCTGTGGGCAGCAGGAGCTGGATGTTATACATCACTCTAATTGCACCAAGCAATGAAAAGGCTGCTTGCATGCATATCTTAATGGCTGTAATTTCCCGCTTATAATGCGGTTTGTCACACCTAGGCAAATGGTTCTGAGTGATGCTGTCTTGCTTATTAAGGTGTGTTTTCACATGGAGCAGATTGACAGGCCATTGAAAGCCCAACAGAATGGCCTCATAGGGAGTTTTTAATCCAGCCTTTCTGGCTGGGCATTTGTTAGCCCATTTAGAGTGAATAGATGGTAATGGTGCTTTAATCGGCATGTGAGGAATAGTTCCATCCATCTGTGGAAGTGAGGGCTCTCTGTCACAGGGATTGGTGACCTGGCAAGCTGCTTCTTGAAACATGGCTTACTTTCGGTCTCCTTTCTGTGGGCTGGCACTGTTGCTTGGGTGGGACACGCAGTGCCCCCTGAATGCTCAGTCTCTACTATGGGCATATTTTAGATGCATCGCAAGTTTGCTATGAATTTTTGTGGCATTGCTGCCTAGTCTGAAGTGGGCACAAAGCCTGAATGGGGCTTCATGTACTCTTGGTATGGGGAAAGGAATCTGTTTCCAAGCAGCATCAGGATTGGATCAGTTCCTGGAAAGCCACAGGGACTCATGTGCACTTATTTTCCCCAAACATCAAGGAGTTTACAACATGCAAAGGAAAAATCCGAAGATATTAAAGGATTTCTCAGTCTAATCACCTTGTTTCCATACAAGTGTCTGTCTTAAGATGCTATGCAATATGCTAGCTGGATATGCAGGAGTACCTATGGCTTCACTATTTGACAGACAGGTAGCTGAGGGTCCCCACTGGTCAGTAGCTTCTGTATTGTTTGCTGTTCCATTGGCATTTTTTACCTTTTGAGATGTTTGTGAAAGCAGCGGGAGCCTTCATCTTTCTGACTAGCAGTTAGTACATATTTTGCCTTTCCTAACTGAAGATAGTCTTTGCAGATAAATGTGGACATAATTAGGATCTGCTTTGTGCAAGAGAAGTGGATCAGAGGAGGATATTAGAGTGGTGGATTACTCTGTATTTAGTTTTCCTTGGAACACTGAATCAAGCAATACTATTCTTTGCAGGCTATAGCTACTTCTCTTGTTTACTTTTGCTACATTGCTTGTGGTTCAAACCGGCTGGGGTGTGTAAGTGAATGAGCTGCGTACTTCCCATGCTTAGTTCAAACAGGTGATGATGCTCTATAGGGAATTCAGCCATTGTAATGATCTCCCATTCCTGCTGTGCTTCCATGTTGGGGGTAGGGATGGAATCTGTTCAAGATACTGCAAGGCACCTGTGTAGTATGGCAGTACATTTTATTGACATTCGTAACAGCTCTTGGCTGTATGAATGTACTGTGTCCCCTATTTTATGGGTGGGAATCTGAAGCACATAGACTCACACTTTCAAAGCTGTTTCAAGAGATAGATTATGGTTTTGTATGTGTGTTTTGTTCTGTTCTTCAAACCCCTTCCTGAATTAAAATCACTGAAGTTGAAGACCTGGGTCTTCTGGAAACCCTGATGGAAACGTTTTTGTAATGTTAGGTGTCTGAATACCTTGCAAAAAAATCTCTTGTGAACAGACTTTCAAAGGTCACACAGAGAGTTTGGGAATTGAACCTGATTACGGCAAAATACAGAGATGAATTTTTGCCCCGATCATCTTCCTGCATTTTCATTTTCCAACCTAGGCAGTGTGGTAAGTGCAGAAGGAGGAGGAAGTGGTAAGAAACTCAGCTATGTTTCAGTGGTGTTTCTGCAGTGGCCACCCCATCCTGCCTACTGCTTGACACTGTGCCAGTTCTCTGAGGAAAACTTACACCTCTCAGTGAGGCGTGCCTGTAAAAAGGAGCCAGGAGCACAGAGCTGTGCTGCAGACAATACAGCTCTGACTCCTCTAAGCAAACCATCTCAGGGTCTGCTGGAGCATGTTGCACCATATAGTTACTCCAGCAGTGCAGCGGTTGATGTGGAGTCCCCAGGGAAACTGCTGGCCCTGTGAAGCCTCCTGAGCACCAGCAATCCCCACAGCACACTGGCAACAGGGCCACATGTCTGGTAGCTTTTTCTCAAATGCAGCATGTAGATGAGGATGGGTGTGTGGAAGCTCCCTCTGACAAAACTATTGCATAGCTACAGCAGATAAGCAAAGATTACCTGACAGTTTCCTAGTATGAAAACTGAGAAAATTACACCCATCACTTTTTGGGTTTACTTTAGTGATAATTTTATGGTTGACCATGGGCAACAGCATGATCTGGCAGTGCAGTGTGGTGTAAGCTGGGATCTTGATGATAAGCACAGAGTGTATGATATCGAGCTAGAGGTAGCTGTAGTCACTATAAATGCATTTCCTCCCTCCACTTCAGAATGCACTGAAGATTGTATTTAACAAGTGAGTATTTAACAGAGAGCACCGCTTATATCCCAGGCTGTGATCCAAGCTGGATGGTAGTGTTGCTTCTTGTTTTACAGTTGGTTGTGCAGCACAGTTGTTGGACAGTGTGTTAGGTGCCTCAGCCCCTTGTATTGCTCAGTGCCTTGTCTTTGTGGCTCAGCAGCCTGCCTTGCACAGGCAGCTCTGCTCCTTGGCACCCAGGCTGCGGTGGCTGCCTTTGCCAGAGCCTCTGAGGTAGTATTTTCTTTCCCCTTGTTGGGGTTATGCTCATGGCCTTGTTCTTGCACACCCTGAAGCAATATTCACTGCTGTGAGCATCACCCACTGGGCTGTAGCTCTTGCTTTACACTAGGGGATGCAATAATATGCATGTACAAAATTGGTGTGCAGCACATGCCGCTGCTCAGCGCATGCCCTGATCAGTGCTAGCAGTGTCATACACAGGGACAAGCAGCAGGGGATTTGAGTGGATCTTGATGGAAACTGTACAGTTGCTGTGGGAAAAGAATGGGAGGAATAACCTGCTGCACTGGAGGGGTGCCTGGCAAAGATGCTCGTCTGGGGACCCTTATCACTCACTCCTTGTCCTGGATAGCCACTGGAGAGAGTTTTCCCTTCCCCTTCTAATTCTGTCTCTCTCCTCTTCCCTCCCCCTCCCCTAAAAGGAGTTTTCCCCATTACAGTTGATGTAGGGCATCAGCTATGGATGCTGCTAGTAAATCTTTGTGCATGTGCAGACGTCACACTGTTCTTTGTGAGGATGCTCTAATCCCAAGTCAGTCCTTTAATATGCCAGCAGAATGAATGCATTTAATATTCACGATGGAGGACATTAGAAATTACCTTTCTGTTTCCAAGCACCGTTGTATAATAATTAAATAAAGTTTCTTCTACTTTGAGTTGTGCTTAAAGCTGATTGTATCCAGACCCAAGGAACTACTGCAGCCTGCCATATGCTGAGAAGGACCTGGGCTCTGTATTAAATTAATATTATATGGCAGCTTGTTCAGACGGAGGCTTTGGCATGGGGTAGGGTGGTCAGGACCCTGTTTCCATGCTGTGTGCCTGAGAGCGGGGACAGAAAGAAGAACTGTCGTTTTACTGATGCAGTTCCACCGACACAAACTGAAGTTGTAGCAACCTCAAAAGAGCTTGGCTGTGTCAGGCAGAGCAGGCTGTCATTCTGTGTCTGTATTACTAATACGTGGAGAAATGATTTGGATTGTTGGTGTGGGAATGATTGTGCTTACCAGTTTCTAACTGTCTGGGGACAACTGCTCAATTAGGCTTTGTACCTGGTTTGCAAACCTGTGGTTCCTTTCCTTTGAATTAAGCCACAGCTTTTCCTCTTGCAAGGTAATGAAGAACTAATAGCATACATAGAGAGCTTGCACATCGAAGGCACAGCTGGAAAGCTTTTTTTCCCTGCCTCTGTTGCCTTCCTGCAGCCTCTGAACCCTGGGTAAAGGCCATGCTGTGCCATGGCAAAATGCCAGCTGTCTGCGCCTCTGCTTGCAGCTCGGCTCTGTGACCTGCGGTGCAGCGTAGCATGTCACGGTGAAAGCAGACCTCTGTCTTATCTCAGCTTTTATTTTTTTCTCTCTGCTTTGGTTTCCTTTGATTTCACAGTGGTAAATGCTTTCTGACTTGTACCTGATCTTATGGGGGGAGCATTAAGTTTGAGGAGCGTTACGTATTCTTCAGCTACTCCTGACTTGAGCACCATCCAGCAGAAAGGATGCCGGATACCCCAGTAATACAAAGATCTTACCAGTTGATTGATCTTTATTTTCAGTCATTTTTCTTCCTCCTTCTGTCCAGAGAAATGGCCGCCAAAATTAAATGCTTGGCAGACGTGCTCCACGGTCTCAGATAATCACTGCTCAAGGAAAACGAGGGAGGGACACCTGCAGGCTCCTGCTCAGCTCAAGGAGAGACATGTGGCATTGCAGAGAAGTGGTGGCTATTCAAAGCTGGGCAGCTCTTTCTGCTGTTGCAGGAGAGCAGAGCGGGTGGAAGAAAGTCACAGACAGATGGCAGGGCAACATTTAGCAGCAACCAAGGTGCCCAAGGGCACCTTGCTACGAGTGAAATGCTGGATATGCTCCAGTCCTTTCAGTGCTATAGGCAGTGCAGGCTTGAGCTGCTGTTGGATACTTCCTGGCTCCTAACTCATTCGGACAACAGCATTAACTGGGACACGTGCGACAGCTGTGATGTTATGAGAGGAACCTGTTATGTTTCAGTCTGATGGTATTTTTAAAAGGTGAATGTTACCAATGTTGTAAGCAGGCAAGATGCTATTGCAGAGCTGTTTGCTGAGCAAGGCAGCCACAGGAATGCTGATGAGCAGTAGGCTGCTTCTCGCTGGGTGTACAGAGAACTGTGGGCAAGCTGGAAGGAACTCACAGGGAAGAAAGAAAAATGATGAGGGGCCTGGAAGGCTTGATAGATAGGGATGGTTAAAGTGCTCAGTATGTCAGACTAGAATAAATGATAGCTGAGGAGGGACAAAACAAACAGTTTTGTAGATGTACTAGGAAGAATTACTTAGGGCCCCTTCTGAGGGCAGAAAAAGGGAGATAAAGTACTGAAGCAAGGAAAAGAAAAGTTACACTGGATACCAGGAGGAACTCGAAAATAGGGCTGCATATTCCAATGAGGACCTCAGTATTCACTTGACTACATGATAACAGTCTCATGCTTCGGAAACTGCAGTCCTGAATGGTCCCTGTTGAGGCTAAATCCCAGGCTGCTGTTCTGCAGCAGCACTCAAGGAGCTGGGTTGGCTGAAGCTAACATTTGCTGTAGGGCAACATCAGAGCCTGCTTGTTCTGGATGCTGTATAAACTCCCAGAAAGAATGTCCCTAGGTGAGAGTGCAGGTAAAATGGAAGGAAAGACAGGCACCAATAGGGGTAGTGATGTGCCCAGGCTCACATCACAAGCTGCTGATGGTTTATGCAACAGTCTAGGCTCCTGCTACCAGATCTGGCACTTTGCCCTTTGGGTCACCTACTTTTTTCAGCCTGGGATGACCTGTTTCCAAGTCTGTAAAATTATTATAGGAAGGTGTTCAATGGGATCCATTCCTTCTCTGGGCACCTTTGAGACTACTATCCTTGTCTTCAAGTATTAGAAACAATGTTACCAATTTCACTTCCTCACCAGGTTTTTGATTTGTTCCATTCCCTCTCTTCCGTTTTCAGTGTTGTCTCTTGGTCATAAATTTATACTCATGGAAGAATAATTTACTCTTATCCTTGTGTTAGTCTCTTTTCTGCTTTGGTTTTCATGTAACCTCTTTCACTCTTTCAAGGTAAAAGCTGTCATGATGTCAGTGCATTATAAATATTGAGGTGAGATGTATGATCAGATTGTCTAGTCCACTTCTCTGGTATTGACAAATTGTTTCCTAGTGAGATATCTGGTTTAGTTTTGACTTCTCAAAGCAATGGACTTTTTGCTATTTCAGTGATCAGCAACGTTTTTTTTCCTCACAGTCTTTTTTTTTCTTCTTCCTGCTGTCACCTTGTTTTTCCTAATAATGGTCCCTTGCACGACACTTGCCCGTTTGCTTTCTTTCTTGCCTTTATACTTTCCAAAAATATGTTTGGGGTGTGGCACATTTCAATGCTTTTCCAGTATTAGTATTCCCTGTTTAGAGGTGAGGAAACTGAACCACAGAAAGGAAACTAGATCACCAAAAAGCCAGGGTCTGAACCCCAATAACCTAGGCCACATCTTCCTGACAGTGGAGATGGGGCATCCTGGCGGATCATGTAACTATGCCACAACAAGCCAAGCTGAGTCCTGATCAGGCCTATGTTATGCATTATCATCTTCTATTTCCAAATTCTGATTTTCTATGATAAAGCCAGCTGTCATTGCATGCTCTTATTGCTGTTTGTTTTACAGTAATACTTGAAATCCATCTGAGCCGCCCCTTACACCTGACAGGTCAGCAGTGCCATCTAACTTACCCTCCTATGTGCATAAGAAAGGCATGTTTAGTCATGGAGAACTTAGTCTTCTGCTGGAGACCCAGAGTGTGAGTTGCAGTATCAAGCTGGGCTCGTATCACAGCCACTCGTCCCATTTCTGAATAGGAAAGTCAAAGCTGACCAGATATCGTGACAGCTACAGTGCTCCCTTGTGTGCTGTCACTTCTAGAAGCTGATAAGACTCGCCTGTTTTAACCTGAAGGAGGGATGCTTACAATCTTGTTAATTATTGACTTCCAATAGTATCTAAAAACTGCAGTCAAGGACTAATGTGCTGTTGTATTGGTTGTTGTATACGAGTAAGCACAGTGAACTTTCTGTGTTAACTGACAAATAAATTGTCTTTGGCACCAGTTCAAAGCTCTGCTGGTGCTGAGCTTGTCACTAGTGCTAATGATTCATTACTGTCCTGCTAGCATGGAGTTTTCTTTTTGATTTGGGTTTTTAAAGTTACATAGCTAGAGTTGTCCAGTGGTCAGTGAAAAAGAACCAGAATTCACACGCAGCTCGATCTGTTCCTTCAGTGTAGTTTGTGCCTAGATCATTAGCTAAATTAAACTTCAGGCTGACTTTATGCTGGCAAAACGTTATTATCCAACTTGGTCTATGTCCAGAGTGGCGGAGGTAATGCACTTTTCCAATGAACGGCTTAAAATGTATTATCCTACTATGCCTGCCTGCTATTTACTTCCTTTGCAGGTAGGAGTAACCTTGTAAGCGACTCTGATTAGCGCAGATGGCTGTCTCTCTATTGTTCCAGCTCTCCCAGCAGCCTGCTCTGATCTCAACAGATGGAGTGGGCTTGATGCTCCAGTGTTAGGAGCTGCAGAGGACATGTGTATGCTTGGTGGAAGCAGCAGACTGAGTCACTCAAATACTTATGGTGTTCTTCCTGTTGAAAAGATTAATGTGGAGATGAAAAGTAAAGTGCAGAAAAAATTGCTACACTGGAGTAACTGTGGTTCCCCATGTGGAACTATAAACAGCAAAACTGTGGATACTGATTTATGAAGCATGAAAGAATGAGGAATTCTGCAGAGCTCAGTTAAATGTTGACAACTGCTAGGCCATGAGGGAAGAAAGCCAGTATTTAAAGTGGGGCACAAGGGCACAGCCAAATTCAAGGGCATGAAAACAAGTATACAAAATGCTGGCTGAACCTTGCAGAAATGTCCTGGGCAGTGAGACCTTTCTTCTGCTTCCTAAGGGGAGTGGGAGAGAGCCCCAGCACTCTGGATAAATTGGTTTTGTAGTGAATAAAACGGGTACACTGTGTGTTAGAACACAATGGCTGTGCAGGGGTGTAGCAAGGGAGGAAATGTGCGCTGTTCAGACCGTAGCTGTCTCTGGCTGTGCAAAGGCAAGTACTTGCTTCTCTGCGGTGGAGCAGGTGTGTGAAGAGCAGAAGGTAGATGCTGCAATTCTTTGCTCGAGAGCATCTTCCTCTCTTTCTGCTGCTTTTGATGAAACTGGGGAGTTACAGTAACTGCTCTGTCTCTTCTGTGAATCTCCTTTTTCTTTCCTTATAGCCTGAGCCAGTTCTGGTTGGTATAAGCTGCAGGTTTTTCCTCATTCCTGGCAACTTCTGAGAGGATTAATGTTAAACTGGAGCTAGGTGCTCAGTCATTCTTCATGTGACATATTCGAGGGATCTAGAGTCAGGTTACCCTGTGCATATATGCCTGCATCTCTGAGATTGTGAAGATCATACTCCTTTAGCTCACCCACTGCTAGAAAATTGCTCCGTCCCCAGTTTCCTTGAAAGAGCTTCAGCTCTGTTCCTTCCCACAAGGTAATCAGTACAGTCATATTGATTACCTGAGTGAAATAGGCTTTGAATATCAGATAATATACCACCCAGGTGGAAATTAGCAGCAATGCCAATTAAGTAAAAAGGTTATTGAGTTTGAAAGCGGTAGGGAAGTGGAATGAGAGACAACCATTTAACAGTGAAGCAGTTATGATATTTGAAGTATTTTTTCCTTCCTGGGAAGCATCCTAGAGCAATATATGATAGATGAAAAAAAAAAACAAAATGCCAGAAGGTAAAAAGATAACATTTTGGAGAGTGATGTGCAATTCCCCTTAACACAGGGCAATCTTAATCTCATTCAAACACTTCTTTCCAGTTTGTTTTTCCCCTTCCCCTATTGTAGTATACTGTATCCTAGTTCATATCATATTGCCTTCCTGATAGCTTGGCTTCTTACTTTTGATTAAACAAATTAGTACACTAGATGAGCAACCCAGACGCATTTCCAGATATCCTTTTTGGTCTTTGATTCCTGTGTAGAAGGTAAACCATTCACATTCAGTGCCCATGCAGAAATCTGCAATTAGGTACTATTGTACATTTTCTGATCTCTTCTCATTTTAGAACATGTTTTCTTGGGGAACAGCAAAGCCCATGAATATTACTGAATTCTGATTGTGCAGGTCCAGAAGCAGATCATATGTTCTGCACGTGTCCTGTATGCAAACACAGGAGCTGCTGCACTGGTCCACTGTGAAGAGCAGAACAGGTGCCTCCTGCAGGGGCTAGTACATGCTCTTTAGAAGTGGGTATAAAAATCCCTTCTTTATTTAATGGCTTAGGTTGGATCAGTGAATAACATTTCTTTGATATCCTGTGTGGAGAGCAGCTCTATTGTCTGAAGTAAGAGAACTGAGAACAAACTCAGATTTTATTGTTACTGGTGTAACAACACATACTGTGCTTCATCACTTGGTGATCTCTAACCTTTTGTTGGCTTTTACAAAGTTACTGTACTGTACTGCAGTCACATCCACTCGGTTTTCTGTTTTATTCTTTTCTTTCCCCCCAGCATCTCTAGTGCATAAGGTCTCCTCCAGTTTCTGCCATTTAATCTGGACTTGGAGCCAGGCAATTTTAGCCTGTGGAGGACTTAGAATATCATATTGGTGAACTGGACTTTTTCCTCTGTTGTTCTGTAAAATGTTTCTCTAGGTCACTTACTCTCTTTTCCAGAGGATGTTAACACTTAAGGGAATCATACAGGTAACAAGTCCTGTGACTGTCTCACCTCCTACTCTTGATAGTGTTATAAAAATTTGCAGCTGGCCTTTGCCAACTGAGGAGAGAGGTGAGGGTGGAAATTACCTGGGTAAATATTTATTCATGTACATGAGGTGTCCCAGCCAAATCGGGGCACCCCAAATGTGGTTTTACACAGGGTTCTTGTATACTTCAAGTGTTCAGGTACAACATGATTTAAATAATCGTTAATACCCACACTACCAATTACTAATCATAGTAAAACTTTGCAAAGCAACTATATTTCTGCAGCATTTTTCCTGCTTGTCTATTGATCCAGATGTCCCTGGAGTCAGTTTTGCTGTAGTTACTTATCTATGATGCCAGGCAACGCTGGGAGGGTTTCAAAGACGTGTTAGAGGGCCTAGGATGTTGCTGTTGTCTTGGTTGTCTGGGGGTATCTTTTATCCTTCATGGACAGCTTTAAGCTTCCAAGAAGTAAAGCTCTTACTTCCAGGGCCAGGCTGTACTTTAGTTTGTTTTACTTAAGCATGAACAACACCAAAGCCTCCAATAAAATTCCACTACCTCATTAGATTGCAGTGTAAAATGTGAACTAATATATATTAACAAAGTTAATACATTGTCATACTACAAAGACTGATTTATATAATAGTTGGGGAGGGGAATTTTCATAACAATAAATCGGTTTGGAATTTTTTGGAGAAACTTTTCTGATGGACTCTGAGGGTGATTTAATTTTCCTATCAATCACTGTGGCAGATTTTAATGACTTTAATCCATGATGGCAGTATTGAAAGTCCATATATTTGTACTGGCACTGACCACACTGCTTGTTTGGTGTGCTTTTTATGATTGTCTTGCTACCTAGCACCTAATATGGTCTCTCCTCTTATTACATGGCAGGTCAAATTATTTACATCTTTACTTACGTTTGATGGGTGCCTCTGGGACAATGCTAGCTACATATTTTGTCTTTCTGTTATTGATAAAGGAGGTCTCTTATTAGGTTTGTGCTAACAGGAGTCACTGCTATTCAACAATGTATTGAACAGATCTTGACAATATCAAGAAAACCAATACAATCTAGGTAGGTTTTGGAATATTCCATTATATTTCTTACTTGCCTGTAACAATCTTATCCTCTGGGGACTGTGACTCAGTCCCTGCAGAAAACAGTAGAGTTGTTATGTGCCCTTGCTAAACGCCAGCTGTCTTTGAAGGCCACTGGCTGATGTTGTCCCCATCCCCAACCACATATTCTGTGGTGCACAGTCCTTTGGAGCGTGATTATTTTTGCTACTAACCCATAATATACTATGATCTCCCAGAGATTTCTCTCGCTACATGCTTTTAAAGATCTTGCAGGAACTTCTTAGCATTTTTTGCAAGAGATCCCTGCTGCTTTACACTTTGTCGGTCATCAGAAAGCAATAGTGTAATTGGCATGCGAGCTCCCTGTTCTAAAATTTGCCCCTTTCTTTCAGACCCGGTGATCTCTTTTTTTATAAAGGAGTAATGTGTGCTTTGGGCAGGTCATGCGTCTTTGGCAGCCTTACTATGAGGCTACTTCCCCATTGGTTTCTCTTTCTTGTTCTATGTCTTGTTTCAGAGTGCAAGGAAGCTTGTGAGGATTTTTCTGTCACTTGCCTGAAGCATTTCTCCAGTAACAGTTTCCTCTCCAGCTGCTTGCCTATTTTTGTGTTTAATAGTGGAATTTCCTCTCAGCGTTAAAAGTTAATTATACAGAAGGTCTAAATATTTCAGTCTATGTTACTGCTTTGCTGTCTTCTCCACTGAGTGCTCTCTTGAGCTTGCATTGGGGGAGAGAAGAGATGGTTTCTGTCTATCCTCTTTCAGATATTTGTTTCAGCTGTCACTTGTTTGGAGAGTAATCACTCATTTTAATCCCAAAGCTACATGGTATAGCCTTTGATAGTATTTATAATCAGAAATTAAGAAGTAATGAGGACAGAGAGTCTTCCATGCTGAAAGTATGAAACTTGTGAAATATGAATTTTCCGAAAGAATAACTTTCAGGTGTCTTATTTCAGGTGTAAATCACGTATTGCTTCCTACTTTTGGATATACTTTTGCTTGAAAATTTGCCCATTGTAGAGTCTTTATGAACTTGAAGATAAGTTTGTACCAAATCATAAACTAGGAGCATTAAACCATTTTTTTTTTTTCCAGCTGAGACACAGGACTGCAGTCTCTGTGTGCTGCATGCCTCCAAACACGGATTATGAGGTGATTGCACTTGTTTAGAGGATGATTGTTGTGTGTTACCAGCTCACTACAGTCAATTCCTGTAGTAATACCTGTGAGTTGTCTGGAAGTTAAGTTGTGAATAATCTTTTTCTTGTGCTGTTCCCAGAGCACATGTCTGATGTCTGGAGTCATGTATATAGTTGTGGGGAAATAGAAGATTTCTAAGAAACTCTGTTCCCTCTCACTCCCAAGCCAAAGCAAAATTCCAGATAAAAATCTACTGGAGTATTTTGAGCACTCTGATAGAAGAAATTTCTGGAAGTCCAGGGAGACAGCTACTTTTCATGAGATGTCAAAATCAAACAAGTTTATTCGAGTGTTCAGGTCTGGCTGCTTTTCAAGACCCTTAAAGCTGACCTCGTAGCTTCTAGGTTTAAGTGTCTTAGTACTCATTTATAGCATCCTTAGCAACTAGTAAGAACTGAAAGTCAGACCAAATGTGAAGTCTGATCAAAGGCTCATGAGTCATGAACAGCTGATGCTTTTTCTGAATTGTTGCACTACAAGCTTAACTTGTTCTGGGCTTTTCTTTTGTTTCTTATGTCACAGCCTATAATAAATATTTGGCTGCTGGAACCTGGTTGATTTCTATTTCAACTAATGATGAGCAAACCAGAACAGAAGTGGCTTCTCTCTCTTTGCTGTTGTATGTCTCCTTTGGGTTAATTAAGAGGACAACACATCAGAGCTTTGCTCCCATATTGACTTCCCTGTGATTGCACAGTAATTTTTTTTTCCAGGTCTTTTTTTCCCTATGCTGACTTTTCCAGCCTTTACCACGTTAAAAATGTGGACCTTAAATAGCCACGTTTGTTAGCTCTGTGCTGGTATTGCTATGTATCTCCTGTAACAAGGCTACTGCTGTTGCAAGTCTGCGGATCCAACACAATCATGAAGGACTTTGCTCTCCGTTCACATCCAGACAGCACTCACCCTTGTTCATGGCTTCTCCTCAGGGCTCCTTTCCATGGCAGAAGTGATGGTGGAGGGTCAGGGTACTACAGCAGTGATGGCCAAGGGTTGTGGTATTTAGAGGTCAAGAGACAGGTTGTTCACCTTCCTCTCTGACCACAAGCCTCTTTTCAGGCTTCAGTGCAAAAGTCACTTCTTCCACTACACTCTCCCTCCATTGGTCTCTTTCCAAAGGCAAATAAAAACATGACAGTCCTCAGATGTGCAGCCAGCAGTTTGTCCCAGTGGGTGAACAAGGGAGGAGTGAGAGAGAAGAGCATGAAAACTTGGGAGACAACCTTATCTAACAAAAGTGAGGATGGTGTATAGCATGACACAAGTAAATTCTTGTGGTGGCTTGTGTTGAGTGACTTGAGGAGGCATGGGGAATCAGTGGGCCAGTAAAGCACAACTGATACACAGGAGCATGGTGCTGGACAGCCAAAGCATGTTACAGGCTGGTGGGTCCCCACCAGAGGTACAGAGCTGTTCAGCAAAGAGCTGCTTCTTTGCCAGCCATCAGATGTGCCAGTGCTGAGGAGCTGACTTTGGCCCCTAAACCCTGTCTTGTTTCAGAGGGAAGTGAACGCCCAGCATTCAGGCTCCTTCCGACCCACAGCAGGTACCTTGTGCAGGATTGGGTATCATTCCTTGTTGAGCAACTCCCCCTTGGAAGCCTTGGAAAGGGCTTTTTCAGGTGGGGGCTCAGTGTGGCAGAAACATTAAATGGGAGCGCTCTCTCCTTGCTGCAGGCTCACCTGTCTGTGCTGGGGTGTCCCTCCTGGCAGTGCCGGGGGGTCAGTGCCATGAGGTACCACTGGTTTCAGCTCACTGTGACTCAATAGAGCTGGGATAGCAGGGTCAGTACTAGGAGTATTAAAAAAAGGGAGTAGGAAACCTCAAGCACCAGGTTCTATCTTTACATCGTGTCAATAAAATGCAAACATGGTCACAGTATTGGATTTTCTTTGTCTTTCAGTGATGCCCACTCTTGTGGTTACCACACAATTTGACTTCCATTGGCCAGGGTCAGGCAGTGCCTTGCCTTGTTGCTTTGTGAAGATAAGCATCATGACTTCTGTCTCACACCCCTTCATACTTAAGACAGGACAGAGGAAAACATCTCTGCCATCTCCCCTTTACCAGCTGTTCAGCCTTATCTTTCTGGGCTCATTCCATGCCTTCTACCTGTCATTCTGACAGAGACTCAGAACATCTCAGTAGGATGTTCTGTGAAAAAAAACGGTCTGGGAGCAGAGCGGGTTACTGTGTCTGTGCTGTTTAACATGTACCTTCAAGTGATTTTTTTGGTGCTTTTGCTTCTTGCTGTGAATGACTGTAATCTCCATGTTGTTTTCAATTATTTGGGAGAGCAAAAGTAGGGAAATCCTAGGGCAATCACACTGCATCAGGTTGTTGAGGTTTATTAACTTCCTACTAGTAAAGGCTAGTTAAATGAAATATCCTATTTCTTGTTCTTGTTTAACTGTCCTGTAGTGTAGCCCTGGGTGAGCGGCCTGTAGTTGCAGAGCAGGGAGGAGTGTGTCCATCACAAGGACAGGATGCCTAAACATGACCTGCAGCTTCCCACTTGCTCTGCAGACCTGTTGTGTGTCCTGTAGCCCACAGTGGCAGGGAACGATCATGTTGTTGCCCACTTGAGGTGTTCAAGGTAAGTCTGGCCTCTTCTGTTTGTGCTGGGCCTTACCCTCTTTGACAGGATAACTGAAGGCTCTGTACAGATTTTGAAGGGCTTCACTATGCCTTTGGACATTAAGTGAGATGAGGATGCTTACAAAAAAGATGGGTACCAGCTAACATCCTGATGGTGAGGGCAATGACATCTCTGGCAAGCCTGATGTGATAGGACCATAGTGCTACACAGTTTCACACTTTTTCTATGTGGGTAGGCTTCTGAAATACTTGCAAAGTGTCACAGGGTAACGTAGGGTGGGGTAGCCACAAGAGCCACAGGAACAAGCTGTTCTATGGCTTGACCAGAGCTCTTTGTTCAGGAAAAGCACTCTATCGGATTCTGGAGCTTTTTCCTACTTAAGTTGCTCATGATAAATAGATGAGCTGAAGAAGCAACAAGGCATCCTTCAAAGTAGTAAAACAACAGAGATATTGGATCAGATAAGGGGCAGTGCTGAAATAACCCTTGCTGCTGTATCCTACATGATGATGGGGCTGTGACAAATGTAAATTGCTAACCAGATCTAGCAAAGGGCTGATTTGAAGGCTTTGCTTCCTGGTGACAAGTACTGACTGTTTAGGGCTTCCTGAGCTCGGGGGCTTAGTAAGAGACACGTTTCAAATTAAAAGAGTGGTGATATACTTGTTTTTGCAGCCTCTCTGAGGAAGTCCTGTTTCAAACATGACCCACAGCCCAGGCTCTGCACCCAGACACCATTCACCACGGAAGCACAAACTGGAAAGCTGAGGCACGCTGAGCAACAGGAAGTTGACTCCTGTTCCTTGGTGTGTGTATGGGGTCCATAAACAGTGGATCATCTTCATACAATGATATGGAGTCACCCAGGGGAGATGAAAGTGATTCTTAATAGAAAT
Organism: Phalacrocorax carbo; assembly: GCF_963921805.1. Classification (NCBI taxonomy): domain Eukaryota; kingdom Metazoa; phylum Chordata; class Aves; order Suliformes; family Phalacrocoracidae; genus Phalacrocorax; species Phalacrocorax carbo. The sequence goes on along the minus strand of NC_087513.1, from coordinate 92,969,525 downwards.
GGCCTGTGGAAACTGAGAAGAATGTGCTCACCTTCTCTCCTCTGTCAAGAGCAAGACTTTCGCTATTTCAGGGAAGTGGCTGTTTTTCATTGCAGTGCACTTTGCCCCAGTACCGAGGCCTCAGCCCTAAATTTGCAAGGCGCTGTGAGTGGTAGGGTATGCAGCGGACTGTAAAATCACAGCTGCACCAAAGACAGAAGGGTACTTGTTAGACCACTGCGCTGAGACGCTGAATTGAGAGAGAGAACCAGAAGAGGAGAACAAAGGGCATGGGATAAGAGGAGAAGATAAGTGACTTTAAGTCCAAGCCAATTCTGTCACTTCTGCTGCGTGGCTCATTTAATCCAGCAAGTCTTCCACAGATTGTCTGTCTTTTCTGGATCTAAATATGAGCATTGCTAGCTAAAGACCACTGTGTTGTTGAGCCTGCTCCCATCATGGCAAAAAAGTAGAATGATGCATGAAAAATAACAGGGGATCCTCACTTCAGTTTTATGTCTGGGAAAATCATGGCTTCCTGTAGCACTTCCCATATGTGTTTGTCTCTTTATGTGCCTGTGTTCAGACACGTGATAGCTGGCAAGAAAAATCTAATCCAGAATCACATTATGACAGCTTTTTACTAAAAGTGTCTGCTTCTCTTTGAAAATAGATGAAGAAAGTGATCCTAGGAATTGCAGAGGAGCGACCACCTGATACAGGGCCAGATTGTTTGGATGCCTGCAACCCCAAATGCATTAATGTCTTCATGGATATCAATTCCTCTGAACTTCTTTCTATCCAGTTAATCTAATTAGTCATCCATTAGTCTTGCAACTCTCCACAGCAAAGCCAGCAGGATACAAAATGGGGAGATGCTTCTAATCTTTCCTTTTTTTAGTTTTGCATCCTTCTGCGTCATACTGTGTGCTTGCAGCTAGCTGCTTGAATAGTCTTCAGCATGAAGCCATGTCCATTGTGTGCCCACTCTGGAGGGTCTGGTTGGTTAATTGTCTGCAGACTGTTGTGGGTCTGGTCAGTGGTACTCTATCCTCATTAGCAGTATGGAGAAGGAAAGGCAGAATGAGCTAGGGAAATTAGCTGATCATGGTAGTTTGTTTCAGTTGGTGAAAGCTGTTGAGGTTTGTTAGACACTCCAGGAGGAATTAAACATCTTGGCAATGCAGTGAGAGATTAAATTTGACATGGATAAGGCTACAGTAATGCCCATTGGTGCAAAAGTAATCCAACTTTGTTTTTTACCTGCATGGTCTCTGAATTTGCAGTCTACTCAGAAGGCAGAACATCTATCCTAGATGTTATCACAGACAGCTTAATGAAGTGTATAGCTGCAGTTTTAAAAAGGGAACTGAGCTGCTTGCATGTTTGAAAAAAATAATGTAGTCTGATAAATGAATATTCTGGTAGAAAGTTAATGAAGAACACACACACCACAAAATTAACACTGTGGTTGCCTCCTGCAGAGAACAAGAGCTCAGCAGGTCAAGAAGTATTATCTACTTGCATGGATATTAAAAGTGCCTCAGATTAAACAATAGGAGAGAAGTACTTAGAAGGCTATTCCATCTGTATTCTTCAGAGGTATATGCTAACTCCTCTTTGAGGCATGGAAGAAAGTGTTATGGACGTGGTTATTGTTTATTAAAAGGTTTTTTTTTTACATGTTTCCTTTGAAGTATTAGTACTGGCTTCTGCCGTGGGACAAAATGTCAGAATGGACTTCAGGTTTGATCCAACCAGGAAATAAATTATATTTCCATAGCAAAATTACAGTGATATGACAGAGCACTGTACTATATATCAGTAAGCTCTCAGATAGTACTTAGTTTTGGTCATATCTCCTTTAAAGAAATGCATGGACATCTTGTTAAATGCTAGATCTGTGAAATTTTGTGCTGAGTTGGACAATATTTCATTCAACAGGAGATAGATTCAGAAAGTCTAAAACTCAAATGCAAGAGGTGAGGTTTTAAAAGAGTCTGGAAAATGCTGCACTCCTGACAAGAGCAAGTTTTTGCCTACCACATTGGCCTCCCCAGGAGCGAGGCACAGCAGAGTATGTGAGAAGCACTTTGACCTCTTAAGGTGAGGAGCATAAGGATGTACTAGAAAAGTCAAGGAGAACCAAGGGCAACACTACATTTACAGGTTGCATAATGTGCTTAATGTTTGTGGTGAGTGTTTTAAACCCATAAAAGTAGGAAATAGAAACATTTTTCAAAACACAGTTCTCCCCTTACAATGCACAGGGTAGACAATACTGCCTTTTCATAAGGTGATTAAATGACACTGGTTTTAAGTACCTTACTTGATTTGTCTTTTCAGTGCCAGGTTACAACCCAAACACTTTCTCTTGGAGCTGTAATCACCTGGGAGCCATTATCACACCAGAAGGCACAACTTTGGTTTCTCTTTTGTCTCTAATTTGCCAGTCTGGATTTGGTTTTGTTTTGCAAGCATTATTGTGCTGGGAAAAAATGTTGTTCTGGCAGTCTAAAGGTGCGATTCTCCTCCTTGCAGGCTATAGCAGCACAGGAAGAGCTAGGTCAACTCCCAGTCAGCACATCTGGTGCCTTACCTGTAAGACCTGGGCATGGGAGAAGAGTTCCGTCACCTGGGCCTGGTCAGTCTTTGTGCTGGTAAGTGCATTATGGGGCTTGCTGACATGACCATTTCACAGTATGGACTCACAGCATAAAACTGAAGCCAATAATTTTACAAAGGCCCTTGGAGGCTCAAGGGTTTCTCATCACAGGTCTGAGGTCTGTTCCTGCAAAGTACCAAGATGAGCATGTTGGGTCTTTTTGCTTTCAGCCTGGAGCTACCAGTGTTGTGCAAGTCGGTGCTGGTTGGGAATTTGAAATGCCTTGTGTCATTTCTTCAAAGTTTTCCTTGCATTCAGTGGTCTGGCTGGGTGCTCAGATGGCTTTACCTCAAAGCTTGTGCAAAACATGCCAGGGCCAGATTTTGTAAAAGAATGTTACGCTTGGCTGTTCCCAAAGTGGACAGTGGGAGCTGTTGGCTAGTGAGCACTTCTAGTGAAGGGCACCACTAATGACTGTGCTTCGTGGTACTGACCTAGTATTCATCCAATTCCTGAGACACTAGCCTGATGTATTTAGCTGTTTTCTTTGAGGAGGGAAACTTTGAAGAAAGTTGTTTTCCCAACATCTCGTTATATGCATTTATCACTTTAGTTTGCAAATTGCATGCCTTCTATAAAGCAGCTGCATGGTATGTTCCTTGAGTCTAGGTCATCATTTATTGAGGAAGCAAATCAAAGACTGTGACTAGATCCTCAGCAGATGAAAAAAGGGATTTGAAGCCAGTCAGTTTTTGCTAGCTAAGGACTTGACTCCTGCTCTTTAAGAGCCTGCTTCTTTCTTCTTTCTTTTTTAGCATTTCTTGTGATGGGAGACAATTATGAAGTAAAAAGAGAAAAGTCATCCAACTGTTGTTATGTATGACTCTTCCAAAATACAGTTGAATGGTGAGAAGAAGGAGGCATAAATAGTATTTGGATGGGGAAGCAATAAAGCTTTGTCACCTGGCTATTTGCTATTGTCCTATAATAGAGCAAGGACTTTGAAATCTGCTGCTGCCATAGACGAGTTTTGCTCCTCTGTCCAGGAACAGCTATAGCCTTGCCACTGCAGAGCAAGGCTCTGGGTATTTTGTCAAGCGTTCATAGGACTGCCACTGAGTACAAGATACTCATCACTGCGTTCAAAGCGGCGCTACAAGCCGTGTCTAGTCCTTAGTGACTCTTGATGCAATTGAATTATCAGTGGCTGCTGTTCTTTGTGAAAAGAACATTTAATTGTTTAAAAATATAATAGTTACTGTTTTGCAGTCTGTACCCTGCACTTCACCAAACTGATGTTTACAGCCACCTGTGTGGTTAGCCTATGGGAGTGGAGGTAAAGAGCCACAACTGTGCCTCTGAGCATACAAAGGAGTTAACCATACCTATTCTGCTGAGGGTCTTGGAAGTTATAGTAAAGATTAATGGGCTCCCATTAAGTGGTATCTTGCAATTGCACATCATTGCCCCAGAGTCAGTATGACCACCCGTGGCACTCCATTTGCTCCTGCGAGTTGATACAGCCCAGTCCTATGCTGTACTTCAGCACTAGAATGATCAGTTGGCTTGTTAACTTGACTGGTTGGTGGAGTGTTATGTATGTTCCTAGCACTGCCATAGGTCGCTGGCTTATCTAGCAATTCCCAAGGTACTAATGTAACTATCTAGATTTCATTTTCTCTTTCTCATTGTACAACTTGTCATGCAGGCCTGGTGCCTCACAAGCTGTCATAGTGTCCTATGACCAAATGAATGACTTATTTTTTTTCCTCTTTTTTTCTTTCTTTAAATAAAAAACCCAAACACAGTAATTTCTCTTTAGCTAGGATTGTATTTTTTGTGTCAAGTATATGTTTTGGGGAAAGGAAGACAGGTTCTTAAAACAGCTAGTCTAATTCCTGTTTTGCTGAAAACTCTATATGCATCCACCAGAACTCCTGCAGCTTGCACAGTGTAATTACTGTCCCGTTGGCAGGGTCAAATGAAAGTCCTGCTAAGTGTATACTTTTCCATTTAAAAGGAACTGTCTGATCCTATAACTGGAAGAATTCAGTGTTTTTCACTGGTGCTGTTACTCTAGAGATATACAGGCAAACCCAGGAATTTTTACCATATATTTTTAGGCACTGCCTAAGTGTGTCTACAGAAGAGCATGCCATGTTACTCCTATAATCTGGTTGGATCCATGGGTCCAAAATTTCCTAGTGTACAGTCTACAGAAGCTTTTCCCTCTTCTTCAGGGAGGGCAAAACTCATGTATCAGTGGGGCAGCATTCAGGAGGCTTGTGTTGTTACAATAGGCAATAGGCCAATTTTGTACAGGAACTGAAGTCTTACTGCCTATGTCTACAGTGTCTACTGAAGATGATGCTCAGGTGCTGTTGAGTGATATTCATCCTCTGACAGAAAGCAAAAGCAAATATTAAGCCTAAACTTTTATTTCAGGAGTGTATCACAAATGAGAGGAAGGAATTAAGTTATGTACAGAGATCAACCTGCTGAGCTATGCACAGAAATAAATTCTGCCGTTGTGGACTGTTTTTTAACTGTACCAGTTAATGCTCAGTATCTGTTAGCATCCAAATGCTTGTTTCTCTAGCTAGGAGCCAGTATCTACTAGGACATGTAGAAATGGCTTTGGCTGCATCTGCTGGGGAAGACATAGTAAGTCCAAGAAGCATGTGATTTACCTTAAAGCCTCTAGTGCCCCCTTGCATTTTCAAAAAGTTTTATGTTTAAATGGGAAATTAGAGTGATCTGAAACTTGCAAGATCTCGTGCAAGAGGGCTGATGGAAGAAGTTGCCATTATGACCTCTCTGCCACCTGTCTTGGTGTTTTGAATGTAGCCAGGCTGGCTGGCGTGCACTGGAGTTGTCTTAACTCTGGGGCTGGCTACCACACAATCTGGTAAGAAGTGTGATTGTTCAGAGTAGTTTATTCTGAGGCGGTTAAGCAGAAATTTGCTACTGTCCACATCCTCTCTGTGTCTGAAATTTGATTGTAAGGGCTATTTAGACTCTCCCTTTACAAAGGATGTGAAAGGTTAACATTGATTTCTCAGCCAATACCCCTATATTTTACAGACCTATAAAAGGTGTTTCCATCACCTTTTTAGCTGGAGAGCATCTTGAACAGAGAGGAGACTTTATCCCTGGTCTTACTTGGAAAATTCTTAGTGGAAAAACTCAGCTTTTTTTTTTTTCTTTCCTTTCTTTTTTTTTTTTAAAGCCAACCAGTCAAGGATAAAATTGCATTCAGGCAAAAAGTTAGAGTGTGACATTTCAGATTTTTCAATCTTTTTTGAGGTTCCAGTGATTTATTTATTAATTTCTATTGAAATTTTGTCTGCCATGGAATACAATTTGCATCTGATACCTCAGCAATTTATGCACCGACAAAATGGTGTTGTGGGCAATAACACATTTCAGATTGTTTCATGGAGTCGTTTGGATACCTGGGCAAAGAGGGTGTGTCTGAGGAGACTGCTTGGCTTAGAAGTGGCAAACAAGCCCTTTCATTGCCTAGTCTTTGCTCTGAATTTTACATGTGGTGGCTATACCAAATAGTCACAGATTGTTTTACGGTGGCCAATGTGAAAAGAGTTGATGTCATCAGTCAGGTCTGGATGGACTGGCGCATAGGCATCCACCACTGGTGTTCAAGATGAGGTGCTGTGACCAGTGTAAAGGTCCACCTTTGTTACAGACTGTCAGCACAGAGCTGCTCCTGTCTGTCTCATGGTTAGCTTTCCCACCAGCAGAGTGCGGGGAGCCACCCTGCCGCAGGGTGTGAAAGCCCCAGAGGCAAGGTCAGAAACAGCAGCCCTTGGCCCTGGCATAGGGCACCACCGATAATGGTGGTAGAAGAACCTTGGTTACTCCTGCCTTTTTGTGGGTTTCATCTTTCCATAGAGACTGGAATTTTTCATTTAGGAAATGATACCTCCATGTCAAGTTTCAGGTTGGTTTATATTGCTAATTCTGCCTTGTTACCTTCTCTGTTGATCAGCAGGGCATTTTAGTTTCTGAAATTTGTTGTTGTCACTACAGTCCACTCACAGTATGACCAGCTTTCTGAAATCATAGAGCTGGGATCCAAAGGTGGGTGCTCCATGTGGACTGGCCATTAACTCCTAGATCACAAGATTTTGTTCCTGTAACAGAAGTGGCTGTACAAGGAGAGTCTGGGTCTCACAAGTGAAAGCATGGCTTGCTAAAGAGCACAGCTATCTTGTGGCCAGGAAATAGTGTTTCCTCATGGTGTGAAGTATGTGGTAAGGTGGGAGAAAATACGTACGTGATGCCGCATACTTGGAGGGGAAATATTAGCTGAGTGGAGGGATGGGGTATGTGGGGAAGGTTCTGTGTGAAGTGCATGGGTAGGAAAGGGTTTGTGTGCAGGGAGGTTCGTAAGAGTGCTGCGAGTTAGTGAAGGAAGGAGTAGGTTTTGCTGCTGACTGCTTTGTGTGCTTAGTAATGCTTTGGCTTGTGGAGGAGGAGAAATGTGGAGAAGAGAGTGGTGTCATAGGGTTCTTCTGAGGTACTAAGGAACCTATGGTTTGAGGAGACCTATCTATAACCATGGGTGGCCATCTGAATTGGAGTGGAGAATATGTACACTGGTTCAGTTTCCTTCATTTTCACTAGTGTTTATAGTCCTTAAGCAGTGGCTTGGGGTAAGGCCTTTCTGGTGAAGGATCATGGAGAGATGAGAAACATTGATCCTAAACCATACACAATCCTTTCTTAGCATTTGGGCTGTAGAGGATACTCTCTGAAGCATGGGGGGTTCCAAAGGTTACAGCTCAGTTTCTGAGAGGCTGCTGTATCTCTTGTCTGGTGGTTTTGAGCATTAGAGAGGAAGTAATTCAGACAGTGAGTTCTAATAGCATATGAATGCTTAACTAATCCCAGTTTCTGGATCCTGTGACAATTCTTGGGTTCTCTGCAGTCTTTTCAGCTAAAAACTTTCTTATTCTTCCATCTTCCAGAGGTTCTTTCTGTACGCTGTAGTTGGTAGGGCTGTGCTCTTCTGCTAGGATAGCTATACCTCATTGGGTTTGGACAGTGGACTGTCAATGCAGTTTGCCTCGTTTAGAGACATCTGTTTTGCAGTTAATTGTGTAGTATCCAGAGTACAATTCAAAAGCAAAATCTGGTGCTGACAGTCTTGAAGTGCTACCTGAGGTCATCCTATCCCTGAAATTGCAGGCTAAAGAACAAATAGCAAATTTAATTGCTGGTAACTGCAAAACCTAATGTTTCTTTCAATTTCTTTGTGAAGGAAGTTCCAAGCTTAAGTAGGATGTCTGTGAGGGTTTTTTAAGGTTTATTTATTTATTTTTAATTGAAAAATGAGCAAATAATCCTTGCCTGTTCAGGTTAAATCCAGTTACTTGCCAAGGAATGCCTGTTCTTACAAGGCTGTAGGCACACATGTTTACCTGGCAACGTATTCACAGGCATCTGTGGCAGATCTGTGGTGCCTGGTACTCTGTGATATTTACCACGTTGCACATATTTCAATGGTCCCCAAAATGCATCATCTGAAAGCCAGCTTCTAAGCTGAAATTCTTCTAATTTCAGGCTGATAGCTTGGCTAAAAGAAATGGCTTTGCACTGAAAGGGGCATTGAAAATCCATGGTGGGGAGGCAAATTCAGGTGTAGTATTTAAGGACAGGTTTATATGATCCTGCCAGCTTCAGTGTGGTGACTGCCATGGTGCCCTGTCTCTGTACCTGTGGCTTTCTTTTCACTAACTTTTCAGCCTCTGATTCCAACTAGGTCTGTGACAGGCCCCCCACATTTTACCTGTTGCTGCATGCAGATCTTTTCAAATAAACTTTCCCAAGGATGAATACATGGAAGAATATGTGAGAGTTTTGTCTTTACTGCATCCCACTGGCCTAGAGGCATACAGAGGGAATGTGTGATGACTCAGTTGCTAACTGTAAATTGTATGAAAGCAAGACTTCAGAGAGAGATTGATACAGACACTTGTAAGTCCTTATTTCTATAGCACATTCCCAGGTTTGGGGGTAAAGGACAGTGATTCAAGGTGAAGGTGAAACAAAACTTGCCAGCTAATACAGTGCTTTTAGTTCCACTGATTTATTTATACTAAGGATCTGTTACCTTCTGCTTCTGTTTCAGGTAGGCTTAGTTTTATTGTAACAGGTTATTATTGTTGGCATGGGAGGCAAGGGAGCAGCTGCAGGCTCTGTTTGCTCTGATTTTGAATTTCAACTTTTGACAAAGGCAATTTTGTACCCAGGATCAGTCATTTCTTTTCCATCTATTTGGAATTAATAAATAAAAGTCTGTCAGTACAGAAGTTGAAGGAGTGGAGTCATACCATTGGATGAAAAGACAAAGAGGATGAAACAAATTATATACCAGATTTAATAAGCCCCCATCAATTATGATGTGATAGTATATTTCCTGCCCTGCTATAGAAATAGATCATGTTTCTATATTGTATAAAGCATTGTAGTCTTCTCTCATTTAAGGCTGAGGCTGGATAGAAAAATGTGATTTAATTCTTATGATGAGAGCACCCTTTCTCCCCTTAGTCCCAGGTCCTGATCAGGAAGCAGGTGAGCAGCAAAAGAGTATGCGAAGAGGAGAGCTAGAAAATCCATGTGCAGGTTGGATCTGGAGTCAGTGAAAGAGGATAAATTTGGGACCAATTGTGCTGTCACTTGTTTGCAAAGATTATTTTTTTTTTTTTAGGTAAGGAATTGGAACGGGGAGAAGAGCTGGTGGAGTGAATGGGCAATGGTGGTAACACTAACAGCAAGCTTTTTGCAGCTTTGCTGGAGAAGGCCCGAGCTGAATTTTGACGAGCTAAAATATTAAGCTAGTTGTCTATTCATCTGACTGCATCTTGGAAATACTTAACCATATGGTGTATTGGGACTTTACTGTTGATGCATACACACTGGGAAGGTGAGTGGTTATCTACAAGCGTTTCTGTTTACAGCAATATACTGTGCACTGTGGGGGAGGTAAAGGAAAAGCAGGTAATTAAAAATATCTTTTTGGCTTATTAAGCTCCATTTAAACCCACGATGAATAGTCTGAATTCTCTGCTATCTCTTAAGATAGTCAGCCTTGTAACAGACTCTTCCACATTCAGCCTTGTCATAGGCTTTTTGACATATTGCTTATGGTCTGCATGAGATGTGTTTTGTGTACCTCTTTGTGCTCTGCGAATTCTCAGCTGTGTGTGCTTGGTCTTTCAAGCCGATTTCAGTTCAAGCTAATGACTTCAGAGAACATTACCTAGGCCCACAGAAGGTTTACTGTAGTTGAATCAACTGACTTTAATAATCAGAAGGAAAATAAGTATGGCGCATAGATCCAGTGTAAAAATAGATATACAAGGTAGGTACATTGTTTTAGGAAATGCACACTGGGAACTTTTTCTACTTTTGGTAACAAAGCTATTCTTTTGAAAGCCCCAGTTTGAAAAATCCCTAAGAACATCTCCAAAATGAAACAGGTTATACACTCCTACACTGAACAGCTTGACAGTCTGTAGTCTGTAATAAAACACAATTCAGACCTGTCCTTTAGGAACATGGTGTAACTTTAACATGTATAATAAGGACAAAGACTAGCTTAGAAACATCTAACTATGCTGCTCAGCTGAACATTGCTGAGAATCTGAACCAGAGCTGGCTTATTGCCTCAAAAGCTGTTCCAAGTCCAGAAATAAAACTTCTTTCATTTGCATTTGGTGAAACAGTTAAAAGGTGAGTTGACCAGGAAGCAGATGTGACATATCAATGGCAGTTTCTGCAGATGAACAACAAAGCTCTTTAGGACTGCTAAAAATAGTCATAAGCTATAGTCGTGAAGAGGCAACCTCTAGTACCTAATCTATAAATAAGTAAGCTAATGACTAGTATGGCAGGTTTATATATCTTTCATTTATTTTAAGCATTTTTGAAAGCAGAGGTAGCATAATCTAGAGGTTAGAGCAAAGAACTGGGAAGTGAGTACTGTTTCCTGTCTCTGAGACCTGGTTTATGGGACTTGCAGTAATCACAGCCACAGGTTTCTGGGATCTTGCAGAGCCATGGTAGTATTTTCAACCTTCACCAGTTTCAAAATGCAGTCAGCTAAGATGGGTGGGACATTTTAAAATGCAATCCTACCACTAGATGGGGGGAAATAGTTATCTTGACAGTACTTTGCAGTCCCCCTTATTAAAAGGAAAACCAAAAAAGTTTTACTGTGCATGCTGCTTCTTTACCCTATACGCTGTTTTTAAGCACAGTTCATCTGACTCAGTGTGGATGCCTGCAGTCTGAGCGGGTTGCTTGGGCTCTATATTAGAGAGAGAACAATAGCCATATCAGCAGTTCATTTTCTCTTTTCCTAAAGTAGATCTCTAAATATATAGGTAGCTGAATGACATTGTAGAAGTGCTTGTTTCCCCTGTCCTGAACTAAAAGGGGGATCCTAAGTGGTCTCTGTCTCCATCTGAGATGGAGACATCTTCACTGTAGGTATCAAAAAGTAGATAAAATGAGCCCCATGCCTTTTCTGTACTACTTGCAGGTGTTGCCTTTCACAATCTTCCTTTCTGGGGAAGCACTGCTGTCTACCAGACTGAAAGATTAGGGAGGTCCCTTGTATTCCTTGGAAATCTGAAAGCTTTGGGAGAAGTCTAGTTGTTTCTGTTTCACCATCTGCCTCCTCTAAAACAGGGTAATCTCAGGGGAATACAGTTGCTTTGCCTATAGCATGGGGATCCCGCTGTGGCCAGGGCTCCTGCACACTATGCGTGGCTTATTCTGTCTCATCAGTGTCACATACACTCCAGCTCTGTGGTTATAGCTGAGGGAGACTTAGAGTAATTTCCACACCTACTCCCTTCTCCAAATAGCTTTTGCTTTAACTCATGAAAATGTACAAATATTTGGGGGGCTTAAAGATGGGTTTTTGGAGGCAGTGTTTAGTTGTTTAGTTTTGTAAGACTTATGTCTGTTATGATACCTAAACCAAGCTGACAGCGTCCCCTCAGGTAGTTCACCTTTCAACATTTTTTTTCTGAGACTAAAGGCTTGATTCAGCACACAGGGCAAAATAATAGCAAAGTTCTTCTGAGTTTGAGTTTCATTGGCAATGGATGAGGCTTAGGATTCAATCAACAAATCCAGATCAGGTCTGTATTCAATTTTTCCAGCAAAAGCATTTGTAATTGCAGTTTAGTTGGAAGCTGTTACATTGTAAAAAGCATAAAACTGCTCCCAGTCTGCGTCTCATAAGGCTGTCCAACTTGTATACTTCCCTGATCTCTTTGTTCATGCTAAGTTAAAAGGGCTCAAATTATTGTGACCTCAGTCCCTGACCGTTTATCTTCATCTCTCTTCCTACCATCAGACAGAGTCTTACATGAGAATGGGCACAGTATACCTGCCAATAACTTCTAAATTTTGCAGAGGCTTCCTGCTTCCTTTCTAACATGTAAAAATGTGGTTTTACTTGCAAGCAGTTCATAGTGAGAAAATTGTCAGATACACACCTTTGTATTTAGGTATTGTTGTTTTGTGTTCAGTACTTTTTTTTTATATTCAGAAGTGACTGCCAGGAAGCGCTTCTGATGGTCTTGTAGGCTTTTGCTGAAGGTCGATTTCATATCTATTTATGTATATAAACACACATAAAATACATGCAAAATTTTAAGTGGCTTGATCAAAGTGTTCTGGTTTGCGAAAAATGGAACTACAAAGTATAGCTCATTTGGAAGGATACATAATCTTTTTAATTAAAGGAATAAATTGCTTTTATTTAAAAGATATTTCTCTCAAACTGTAACTTTAAAATAAAAACCTGAGATATGTAATTTTGCCAGTTTCAAAGCAAAATAGTTCTGTTTTCTGAGAACTAAAAAAAATCATATTTTCATCTAAATGTATCATGTGATTTCACAAATATTTTTGCTTGTCTTGAAGACTGCAATTCTGGGGAAAATAAGTACTGAAAAGACAGGAAAAAAAGGAAGGAAAAAAAAAGGAACCAGCAGCTCTTACAATGCAATGCACAGTCTCATTAGGCAAGCCAAAGACAAGTGTCATTGCAAAAGGTAGGGTATTCACTTCAGATACAGCTAAAGTATGCTGACAGAGCAGGGAATATTTCAGTTGCCAAGGCTGGTAATTTTGACTTTTTATTGCCATTATAACTGATTTATTTTTAATAAGGTCCAGTTGAGAAGCTGGACATTTTTTCCTATGATCAGAGGTCCAACCGAGAAGCTTGTAGGGTCCTTCCCATCCTCTTGAGACAGGAACTCTGGCTGGATACCATGCAGGAGTAGTTTTCCTCAGCTGTTAGTTTTCCATCACTCTTCAGTCCTTCTAAAGCTGAACACCCCCCCACCCCCCCAACCCTTTCACTGGGAAGTAAGTTCAACAGGAGTTGTGAAAGAAATATGCTGCTGTTTCCTGGTGGGAAGGTTATTTTTCTACCTGAGCTATGGTACAATAGTACTTTTAAGCTTTCTATCGTCCATCTCCCAGACAGGACAGGATTGCTCTTTAAGGCATAAATTCCTTTGTTCTGCCAGGAAGGCTCTGAATGAGGAGAGAAAGCGTGATTTAGGAGCTGAGCTGAGTTCCAGGAGAGCTGCATTCAGTCCCTTGGACTGTTAACTTCAGCAAGTCACTCCTTGGCTTTATGCCACCTAAAAAATGGGATAAGAGACGTGTTCACTTGCTGTTCGTCTCGCCTCTGTAGGTTGTAGAGCATATGGTGCATGAATTGCCTTTTCCTTAGTGCCAAGGATGCCAGGGACCCAGACCATGGTCATGGCTTCTGATGCAAGCCATAAACAGTAATATGAAATGAGATTTTTGCCTTGTCTCTGTTTTTGGAGGTTCCTTGTTAAGAATTTCTTTGTGTTCCTCCAGTTAATCTGTAAGATGCCCAGCTAATTCCCAAATGGGGGCTAGAGACTCTAAAGGGGAGAGGGGTATCCCCAAAGTCTCCCTCTTGCCAGGGGAAAGTTCCTCCTCACCTAACCCTGCCCTCCCATCAAGGAATTGCTTGTTTTTCTTGATGAGACTGATCCTTGACTTGTAACCAGCGAGGAGGGAGGTGCTTTACAGAGAAGAGAGGAGCCAGCAAGTGGATGTGGTGAGAGTAAAGAAATGCAATGCATAAAGCAACATCAGTATTAGTGCTGGGGAGGATGTTGAGCTACGTGGGAACACAAATAGGACAGACAGGAGTCTTATGCAGAGGAGGAGAAGGATTTGGAGAAAGCATGTGCGTGTAGTATGATAGTCCCATACAGGGTGAATTAAGGGCTGCAGAGTCCTGTACTGGCTGGTAGTAGTGCCTGCTACTGGCAGCGTAGTGATTTTACTGAAAATTTCCACAAGGAAATGCTGTCTTTGAATAAGAAACTGGGGTTTCCTCTGAGGAAAAGCTACCTACAAAATTTTAGGTTAAATCAGTATTTTGAAGAGAAGTGATGATTTTAATTTTGCTTTGTCTTAAAATGTTTTTCTCTTTTCCTTGTTTATGAATAAAAAAATATAAAGCACAATTCTGTTTTAAATCGAAATGGAACAAAAATCGTTGTTTTACATCAAACCACAAGCTTAAGCGTGAAATGGGATTTTTCTTTTCTGTTCACAATTTCTTGGCTTAATAGTTGTGAATAAAGGGGTTTTTTCACTTGAATTTAATCAGTGGAAAAAACATCTGGTTTTCCAGCTCATTTTTAACTAACACTAAGTTGCACAGTACTGTTTAGGCACATGTAATATTTCTTGACAGTTAAGAAGATAAAATGTTTTGTTGGGAATGAATGGCTGCAGTGCTACGCACTTATGACTCACTTCTCCGGTAATCGTGGCTTGCACAGTCTCTCTCCTGCTGAATTTGAAGGCATAAATAAGGTGCAGAAGGACCCCCATACACACATCACTGAAAGGACGCTGGGAAATGGGTGACCTCCAAGCGTTGTTGAAATCTTTCTGCTTTGTTGTCATCTGTTGTTATCTGCAGGGCCAGCTGTAGGGGTAAGAAAAGTAGGCAGCTGCCCAAGGTAAGTAGGCTGCTGTGGGCATTAAGACAGCTGCCTGCCTGATCTATGCCAAAGCCCTGCAAGGTCAGGCTGCTGCCAGATTGGTGTGAGCATGTGGCTGGCCCTTACTGGGACCACAGCCTTCACCTGCCCTGCTATCAGCCATGCGGCAGCTCTTCAGGCCAGGTCTTTCCTGCCTTTCCCTGTGGCAGGAGCAGCTTGTCCCTGGTCTCTCGTATTGGGTATCCAAACTGACTCAGTATATATGGATTAAAAACCTTGAGCTGGCTCTGCTTGGCTGCACAACAAATGGACTTCAAGAGTATGCCCCTCACTGCATTAGGCAATGCTGAGGCATTCATCACCTGCAGCTGCTGATGAAGAGGAGAGAGACTTTTCCTTGAAAATACCTCCCTGCAGATTAAGCTGTGCACATTGCCTGAGTCAATCTGATTTTTAGCAGACGGTCACAAATCTATGCGTGCCTTTCTCTTTTTAGAACAGTGTCTTCAGCTTTCCTTTTAAGATAAAAAGCTAGAAGAAAGTCAAGCTGGCAGTAAAAATAATTCCTTATATGCATATACAGTTTGCATAAAATACATTCCAGCAATGTTTGCACTGTCAGCTGGAGAATGGAACTATTTTTTTTCATTTACACTTTGTTTTTTTGGGCTCTGACATACCAGATGCTCTAGAAGAGAGTGTTAGCCTAGCTGTCTCTGGGTTGAAGTAATATATAAATGGTTCCATTTTTGGTGCAGATCTAACATCAGAATGGAAGTCTTTGAGGTGTCAGAAAAGAAACTAATTATGGTCATGAGTTTTGAACTGCTACCCTGTCTTGACAAATGGAGTTGGTAATTGGAAGCAGCAGCAGAACCCATGCACTCTCTAATCATGTAGGAAAAAATGTCATCTCTCATCTAATAAATCTCTCCAAATGACTGTTGAAATGAGAGTTGTATGTTCTCTAGCATTTGTTGTAGACTGTATGGAAATAATAATCCAAAGCGAAATGAGTTATTGTGTTAGCATTATATATGTGCAGGAAACTGTAAACCAAGGATCAGGGAAAAAGAATTAGAACTGAAAGAGTAGAATAGCGTTTGGAACTCAGAGATGCATATATAGTATCTTCGTCTTCTGGGTCAGGTACAGAAGCCATGTCTCTTAACCTTAAAAACTATCTGGTGTGTACTTGGATGGGAGCTCATATCCATACTTCCCTGGCGGTGGTGGTGATTTATTTTCTCTCTCAACCAACCCCAGATTGATGCAAAAGGGGGGTTTTTGGACTTTATGTCACAGGAAATGCCATTGTTTAAGTGAGATCTGAAATTGAAGACTGTGTCTCGCTTTTTATAATTTCATTCCACTCATACCCCCAAAGCTTTGTGTTTGCTGTTGTTTTCTTGCTTGTTTCTTGCTGTGGCAAGGTCTGATTTGTCTGATACCTCTTGTTTCTTCTTTTCACATTCTGTTTCAGACATGAGTTAAGCTTGAGTCATTTTTACTTCAAGATTCTCTCCTCAGTGCTCTTGTTACCTCTGTATTATTCACAGATTTTTTTTTTCACCCTTCATGGCTGTAACAAAGGGAGTTGGGGCAGCAGTTTCCCAGCCTTGCTAATTTACTTCTGTCTCTCAAGGCTCTAGCAGGTAGGCTCTGATAAACCATACTGCCGCAATTTGAGATGTCACCTTTCCTTTGCTGTTCATCATGCTGTCAGCTTGCTGGATTTCATGGTCATGTAACAGCACTGGGACATAGGCATATGTGTCTGTGTCTGCCAAACTCCAGCTTGGTATATGAGTTGGGCCTGTTAATGTAGATTTCTAATGAGAATGGGCCTGCACTACTTTGAAGGGCTGGGAACAGAAGTCCCAACCAGGCAGATCATAGAATCACAGAACCATTAAGGTTGGAAAAGACCTCTAGATCTTCAAGTCCAACCGCCAGCCCAACACCACCATGTCTCCTAAACCATGCCCTGAAGTGCAATGTCTACATGTTTTCTGAATACCCCCAGGGACGGTGACTCCACCACCTCTCTGGGCAGCCTGTTCCAGTGCCTGACCACTCTTGCAGTGAAGAAATGTTTCCTAATATCCAATATAAACCTCCCCTGATGCAACTTGAAGCCATTTCCTCTTGTGCTATTGCTTGTCACTTGGGAGAAGAGACCAACACCCACCTCACTACCTTTCAGGTAATTGAGAGCAATAAGGTCCCTCTCAGCCTCTTCTCCCCCAGACTAAACAATGCCAGTTCCCTCAACCTCTCCTCATAAGACTTGTGCTCCAGAGCCTTTACCAGTTTTGTTGCCCTTCTCTGGACACGCTCCATCACCTCAGTGTCCTTCTTGCAAAGAGGAGCCCAAAACTGAACACAGTATTTGAGGTGCAGCCTCACCAGTGCCGAGTACAGGGGCCATGATCACTTCCCTGCTCCTGCTGGCTGCGCTAGTCCTGATACATGCCAGGATGCTGTTGGCTCTCTTGGCCACCTGGGCACACTGCTGGTGCAGATGCACCACTCTAAGCTGGAATAAGGTTGGTGGAATTACAGCAAAAACAGAACAGGCCAACTCTGTTGCTCCTGACTTGGGCTTGGTGGTCTTGAGCAGGCTGAAGGTGGAAACACTGTCACGTGCCAGGCAGAGTTGCCTTGAATATTTGTCTGTGCGGTTTCATGTCAAAGGGGAAAAATTTCTGCTCAAGTGTTTGTGTTGCAAAACCTTCACTTTTAATCTAAGTAGGGGGTAGAGATTTAAAAAAGAATCTTGGAAAATATGCATAAGAAAATGAAAAAAAATTACTTAAAAAAAACCCCCAAAAGGTCTATGGACTATACTTGCTATTTAGTAAGCTTTCATGCTGTAATCAGTCACTCTTGCATTTTGCTGGGGCTGTTATAAAGCAGAAGACAGTTTGAAAAATGGTCTCTTTAACTTATATCATTGTCCTTGTTTCCCAGTTCTCCACTATACTTAAACTAGTATTGCTTAAGACTAAACTTAATTCCACCCTGTGCTGCTACCTGGGTCCAAATTCTTTCTGTCTTCAGGGAACCAAGCTTTGATTTTGTTACTTATACAGCAGTATTAAAGTACACAGTCCTTCCCCACCAAAAGAAGATAAGTATTTTTTTTTTCTGAGAATGTTGTGATTTCCTAGTCCTCAGTCATGGTCATACTTTTCTTGAAATCAGAGGAGCATTGCTGGTGATTGAGGCCCAGGGCCTTCAAAGTAATTTCGGGGATCTCTGTTCTATAACCACATCTCTTGAGGGCTCATATATGCCTGGATATCCTTAAGTATATGCCTAGATATAAGCTAAAGCTACCATGAACAACTGAGTGGTTTTGGCAAGCACAGAGGGGAGCAAACATATTTAAATTTACAATTGACTAGTTGTATCATCAGCTCTAGACTTGTTTTTCACGAAGTCAAATGTGAAGAACAGAACAAAGGGCTATTGATGGGCCATGCTCTGCTGGTTTCTCATGCTGCTGCTCTTTTCCTCCCCCCCTCTTTTTTTAATTTTCTTTTTTTTCCCCATTAACAATTGTAGAAGGGATCCTTCCAGCTTTTCTGGCCAGCTTAGAATGGTTCCCTTAGACATCCTTCATTAATGAAATGACTGCTGTTCGCATGTGAAGAATGTTTTTCTGGTTTTAATATTTAATATTTTAATATTTTAAATATTTTACTGATTTTATCTCTTCTTTCTTCCTTCTGTAGGATTCCTCAAAGAAAGTAGCAAGCATAGTGCTTATTTGGTGAAACTGAATCCAATGTCTGCTTCAAGGATGTGCTCACCTGCTCAGTCTTGCTTCTGGCTCTACTGAGGTAGATGAGTTCACATTTCGTGTAGCTGACACAAACCATGACTGCCCTTCCGATAATCCTGCCCAACAGTCCTTTCCTCTGGGTGTGATGTATGGGTATGTAGCTTCATTATTAAATAACATTGGTAAAGGACATGGCCTGCTGCATGGTTTGCTACTTTAATAAAGACAAACTAATTTACAACAGCTGAAGTCTGAGATCAGGGGACCCTGCATCAGGGTGACCAGCTTTTAGCCGTACCCGTTATGGGGCTGGGCTTGCCTTTGTCTCACATCTACTGCTCCCAGCAGTGTGGGTGTCCATGGCCTTCCCAGTTCTCTAGGTGCCATGCTCCCTTGCAAGGAGTTACATTTCCTAAGGTAACCTTGCCTTTTAGGACAAGTATTCCTGCAGCACAGAAGGATCTCTGCCTGTTGCTTAGAGGAGAGGTGCCACAGGCCTGTTCTGGTCTCTTAGAGGCAAGGGGGAAGGCATGTTGTACAGGGGTACATTGGCTGCTGGAGACAAACAGAACATTGCAGCTGAATAGCTTGAGAGTTGCGAAGCGTCCCTTCCTGCTCTGTGCTTTGAGCAGTGCTGGTGTGAGAGGAATCCAGCTCCCACTGTACTTCCTCCTCCTTCCTCCTGGTTTATCTGTTCTCTAACACCACACTGCCTCGCACAGGAAAGCTAGACTGACCTGTGAAGCACAGGGATTCTGGTGAAGGACTGGCAGCTAAGACTAAGAAAGGAGCTCAGGGTTTGGCTGTAAGATTTGTTTATATGTTTGCTCTTGCCTTGGGCAAAACACAGTGTGGGAAGAGATGGATCTAAAAATAAGAATGATAGGTGCTTATATAAAATAGGAATAACTAAAAAGAGGGTGACAGAGAAAGCAGCAGAAATAAATGGAACAGCAGCACCAGCTTGAAACAGAAGGTGTGGTAGGAAACTAAGGTGAAAGCAATCACTGAAGTCCCCTCTTCCTACATCATCTTACACGTAGTTCTACACAAGGTTCACCTTGTGTTCACACAACACGGCCTGTTTCCTGTGGGGTTTTGTGTAGGTGTGGAGATGCATCCTCAGAGCTGCTTGCCACTTAGCTAGCTCTGCTTGAACAAAGGGACAGTTGCCAGGAGAGAACTAGGGACAGATAAAAAACTAATACTGGGATGTAGCCATACTTGCTGCATCTCAGCACCAGCAGAGGACAAGCTCAGCTCCTGCAAGGGAAAATGAGATCACCTCTCCGGAAATTGAGGAGATATGCTGGTCTCCAGTATAAGCCAGAGTTTGGCAAAGGGAAAGTGTCAAGTCAGCACCGTGACCTGGTGTTACTTTTTTGATCCTGTTGAAAGCTCTAAAAGCCATTTTAATAGTGGGAAAATATCTGCATTTTTAATAGACTTTTATAATAATAAGATTATAAAAGCTTTCAATGAACATCTGCTGCATCTGGGAAGGTTGGAGGGACTAACCTTCAGATTTCAGAGCCTGAGATGAGGAATCTGCTGACAGAGCTTTAAAATAAATTGCAGAACAGACTGTCTTGTGAACCTGAAATAGACTGTCAAGGGAAAACACCCTTGCCTACTCACTGGAAAAGCTCCGGATAAAAAGCCTGATAATCACTGTGCAGCTGAGCAGCCCATTCAACTCCATTATGGAAAGTTAAGCTGGAATGTCAGAAATGTGGGCGTCTTGGCTAGCTAAATCTGTATTTAATGATAGAGACCTATTGTATAGGTACGTACTGTGGGCTGACTTACAGTTACCAGGAGGCTGCTGTTCCCCTTTCTGGCAGAGCACAGTGGTAAGAATCTTACCCTCTATATAAGAATGTGTGTAAAATATATCTGTAACTAATTATATAAAATGAGGAGGAGGTTGAAACAGTGCTGGTTATTTCTGGAAACTCTTCTGAAACCAATCATCTATGCTTCTGTCTAGATAGTGTGTATCTGTCTGTCTAATGTACAATTTATTTCAAATTGTTTTTCAGAAATAGCTGTCATTCTAAAAACACTGCCCTCGCTGAAGATGGAGCTGACGTCTTTTTTTGGAGCTACCACTTATCAGTAGTTTTAGTTGCAATTTGGTTATGTCATCTGAGAGAGGATGTCCAGTTTCTGAAATGCATACATAAGGACAGAGAAGGAGAGGCATTTCAGTGGTGTAAGCAATTTTGTTTTGTACTTGGCAATGTTTATGTGAGTTTTCTACATAGGCAACATAGCAGGACTTGTTGTAACACTACAGCTTCTGAAAGCTTCCTTTAAGGCATGGATTTCTGTTAGGCTTGCCATCTTAGAAACAAAAATAAGAGAAAAAGTGGTTAGCCACCCTGGCTGGAGGTGATCTGCATGTTTAGTGAGTGCAACATTGACCTAGTGAAAAAAGACAATTTATCACATTTTTTTGTGGGTTTTTTCCTTCTTAATTTTGAGGCTGAAAAAAAGTAATTGACATATGGGATTAAAAACCATTAGTGAACAGCTTTGAAAAAAAATTCTTTTGCTTAAAGTTGTGGTGTCCTCCCAAGTCAGTTCTAGGTCAAACTGGGTGTTAGACACCACTGAATCAGGACAGTTTTATGACTGATTTACATGGAACCCAAATTCTACCTTATAGCATTCACTCTCTTTTCAGGAATGTAATGAACCAATGCACAGAACAAGGGAGAATCAGCTCCATTGTCAGTCTCATACAGTCAAACTAACTTTCTGCTTTCTTCCTAATGTTACGCATGCATTTGTTCATCATCTGTTGTTTTTCAGTTTAGAAAACATTTCTGTCCCTTGATGTGGATGTATGTGCAAAATTGTATGAAAAATACATTAAATTAATGTATGGATGAACTGCAATAAGGAAGTTCTTGCATTACAGACAGATTAGAGGCATCTCCTTAGCAGATCTTTTCAGGAGATGACTGAGACTTGATGTATGTTTAGAGAATCCACTAAATAGTAGGTAAGCAACTGATGATTTACACTACTTGAAATATTTGCATAGTACTTTGGATATTTTTTTATTAGATGGATTGTTATATAAAGCAATAATAAAGACAAGAGCCTGGCAGATTGGAGCATTTTCTAAGACTCAAGAATGACTTGGAACAAAGACTTTTCCTCTGTTCTTAGGTCTAACACTTACTAATAGTTTAACAACAGACGTGCCACTCAACTTCCATGTCATTTTACTCATTACATGATGATAGGTAAGATTTATCAATACCTAATTGCTGGAGTTGTCATAAAGTCTTAATAGATGTTCATTATGCAACAAGACACTCTCAGGTAAGAAAGGCTATGGAAATGTTAAGTTTTTATAGCTAAAGGTAGTGAAAACTCAAGATTATTGACCCTTGGGAAATGAGAAGATTCAGGAAAAAAGGGGGTTTGTTTCCACTTGGAAGCAGAAAAAAAACCCTAGAACTTTCCATGCAACTGAAAACATTTTTTCCATTTTGAGGAAAAAAAAGTTGAGACATTTATTTGTTTATTTGAAACACAGCCCAGCTTCTCTGGGACATCAGTTCTAGGGGTTATCCAGGCTACTGCCAAGAATTTAAGGATAGCTGTTATCCCTTGGTGTTGAGAGTGGATTTGGTAAACCATTATACTGCTGCCTTGAGCAAGGGTTCTTTGGGCTTTTAGACTCCTACTGAAGTCAGCGTATCCAGCACGCACTTGCTTTGGAGAAATGCTGTGATATCTGCTTCCCTGATGTTGAGGACTCCAAAGCTTTCATAACCTGAAACTGTGGGTTTTCAAAATGCACTGCTTCAAGAGAATGACAGAGCACATGGGCTGTCCTGGGGCCAGGCCACATGCAACTCATGCATGACCTGCTGAGCCAGAAACACTGGTACATTGAAGAGTCACCGTCTTCCCTGCTGGCCCCATGGCAGGGGCAACTGAAGCTCTGAGAAACCACATTTAAGCTCCAGTTGTCAGCACTTTCCCTCTCCTTGCTGCAGCATGTCCCACCAAGCTCCTAGCGTGGTGTGGTCTCCTGTTAAACCTTTGGGGAAAGGAATCTTATGGAAGCCTGTTGGAGTCCTTGTGGAGTGTCTTGAAAGCCTGTTTGGCCAGTAGGAAGGAAGCAGGCAATGAGTCAAGAAAAGCTCTTTGGAACTGTGACATTTCTGTATTGAATTTTTATCTTAGGGGATCACAGTTTTCTTTGTCAAGCTGTAACTACAGTTTTGGAATAGTGCAGCTTCAATTCAATGTGCTGATCTCCGTTAGACTGACAGCTCTACCAGCACTGCCCAGCTCAGCAGTGGGCCCTTAGCATTTATCACTCCATCCTGAATTGTTGAAGAGTATTGCTAGAGAACAGTTTCACACAGCTACTGAATCTCAGTGCTCGTTAGGTCTTTGTGCATTTGTGTGGAAGTAGTAAGCCACTGTATTTACTTTATGAGCATTTGTAAGGCTTCATTTGCTTGGAGATGTTTTGGGTGACAGATACTGTAGGTGCAAAATAACAGTAATAAAGGTCTGTTGTACCAGAACTCATAGCAAAAGAATATTGTTATAATAAAATACTTTGGCTTATTGTACTCTGCTAAACAATGGGTGACATAAGGATATGAAGAAAACCACTGACTGACTTGAATTGAAAATGAGAGAATAAAAAGCTCATCTTAACATTGATTACATAAACAAACATGGAGAAGAGGCTCATCTGCTTCTGGCAAATTGCTGAAACAAATATTTCAAAATAAGACTTCTCTTTCTGCTCAGCAGAAAGCATCCTGTTTACATTGTTAGCTTGGCCTCTTTCTGATGCTCATCATCTGGTTTGGAAGGGAGAGAGCATTATGTTTCCAGTCACCTGAGCTTAGCTGGGAAAGTGCATGACACTCACAAAGGAAGCACAGATTGAATTTCCAGCCTTGCATATACCATCCCACCTTCTCAGCTGTAAAAGGGATAAGGTTTGTGAAGATTGCTATAGAAACACTATTGGCACCTTTACTGTCACAGCCCTTGGCTGCTTTTCCTGTTAGTCATAAGCTGGTGACCACAGACACTACCCCCTGTGTGAAAAGTAATTTGGTTTTATAACTGAAATTGGTGGTATTGAGATGATCTAGACTGAGAGGCCTATAACCTGATGTCCTCTCTCTACAGAGTGGTTCCAGCCTGAACACCTTCAAAACTAGCCTTCCTTCTCAGTTACTTTACAGGACTGTTTACCAACTTTACAGCAGTGTTCAACAGGTACCAGAAGAGAAAGTAATGTCTTAAAGTCTAAATCATTCATTGTCAGCATGCAACACACTCAGATACATGCTCTGTTTCCCTCATCACATTGCATATGGGGTCTACTGTTGTTTCAGTGGAAAACTCCCCTGCAGAATAGTTAACATAAGAAAAAGCAAACCATTTGCGGTTGTGTAAGTATGGAGAATTTTGCTTACACTAAGGTAAGCAAGTAAAGTTAGCAGAGAATTGTATCTGGCACAGTAATGTCTTTGTAGAGTCCCTGATGACAGGACTCTGTGATCCTGCATCCCAGAGGAGGCACAGGAGACCAGATAGTCCCTGTGCCTCCCAGATGCACGCCCCTTCTTCCCCTGGCAAGGCTGAGCTTCACTACTGCAGGCATGTATTTGGGTGCTTGGACTTTCTTGAAACATGTTAACTTGAAATCTGTTCAACAAGTGTTTTCAGAATTAATAACAGAAAGAGATGAAGCAGTTAAGTTTGTATTCTGTGAGTTTAAACTGCAGGAATATGTCAGCTAAATTGAAAGTTAATAGGGCATCCATTTTACACCAAAGAATCTGGCCTACAGTAAGGAAGGACATTCCTTTGCATGTCTGGAATGGGTTTATATCTGGGTTACGGTTAGCTCTGTAATTCTAGCTGATTTGATCTGAGGCCAGGAAAGAGATGGAGCAGCTCACATGAAAATGCAGTCTCATGCAGTGTTATTTCATTTTCGGCAGTTCTTTTGCCTTCTTGTCTTACCTAGCTGTATGCGGAGGATCGCTGACTCCTCTCTGACTGTAGCAGCTTGCATTTGGAGACGTGGAAGGATGGCTCTGGCTGAAGGACATATGAATCTTGTGCGATTGTGGTTGCCTGTACCACCCAGAAGCAGAAGTAGGAACGCAGTCATTCATACAGTGCTGAATAAATCCACGAGAGAACTTGGCAGAGAAAAGGAGCTAAAGGTTAGTTGATCTGAACGATCTCAAACACACCACCTTCGCTGCCCCTCCCTGCACCCATCAGATCTGAATCAGCTCTTCTGAAATGTGGAAGCACTTTCCAGTAACCCACTTGAGCAACAGTAAAAAGAATTCCCATAGAAATAATCAGCTAAAGCAACCATGATTTTGGCTAGTTAAAACTACTGGTACAAATACTGCAAGTCCTTCATCTGTATTCTGCTAAATTCCTGCTGGCATCAAAGGCAATAATTTTACTTGAGTAAAAAGGTAGTGATTGTATGGTGCTGCTGGACTGTGAGTGTATTTCTGGATCTGTTTACCACTTGACTGCAAGAGTACCAGCAACACTTGTCTGCCACAGCGAGCAAGAAGCTCCAGAAACACCAGAAGACTGGTGTTTGCCAAGTTAAAAGACCACACCAAGTGAATAGTCAGGAGGACTTTATCATGCCCCAAAATCACAGCTGAACTGACAGATGAAAATTAGAGAACCAAATAGGACTGCATGAATCTTCCGTATGATCTACAGCATTTCCGTAAGATATGGCAGCATTTTTAAGAATGTTAGGAGACTTGGAAGATGTGTGTTTTTCCTTGTGTTCACTGTATTCTAGAAAGCTTCATCCAGACTCCCTCCTCCTTCAGTGCTGCCTGTGAGGACTGCTCCACTGATAGCAAGAGCAAGCCCCAGATGACAGCAGACTGGTGGGTATAGCCAGGCAGAAAGGGAGGCTTCATGAAGCCCTTAGAACTAGCCTTGCTTGTTCCAGCTGAAGTACAGATAGGGCTTTTTTTTATTTATCATGAAACAGTGAGGGTAGATAGGGACTATGTCCATGGGAAATTTAATCTGAAATAATAGAAGGGAGAGGGGGAAAATCCACTACCGCATAAGGCTGCACACACTGTGGGAGTGCTCTGCTCCAAGTGTCTTTATCTGGTGGTGGGCTTAGACTACAGTAGAACAGACTTCCCCTCCTTCCTTTGATGCTGTTGTGTATATGAAGGGAGTTTGTATTCCCTGGAGGATCTTAGTTCATTTAGCAGCTTCTTCAAAGTAGTAAGGAAAAAATTGTAGGTTGCTTGACTTGCTAAATATATTATTTTAATTGTCTCCTAGAATTGCAAGCTTCCTATGTTTAAGGGTATCCTTTCTTCTTTGTTTACTGAGTTCTCTAAGGGATGAGCGAATTATATTGTGACAAGTTCAAAGTAGATGTGTGTATGCCCTGGGCAGCTCTTAAACATCTACTGAAAGGTATAACAGATGGCTAGGTGGTAGATGGTCATAAATAATCCTTTACTGTATTGAGTTAGGATTCAAACATGCAGCTAAGTTGTGTCCTCTGTCTCCTCTCCCTGCTCTCGTATGAAGATTGTGTCTGTGCTTTTTATTGAGGGCAGTGCCTGGCAGAGATCAGGACACCGCACTGAACACTGAAGCAAGCAAGATAATTTCCACAGTTGTTTTCTGAGTAAAGATGAAGTTTTGTTGGTCCTTCCCCTAACCACTCTGATGCAACAATTGCTCTGTTCATTGTGGCTTCCCTATTTGATGTATTTTCCCCTCCATTAGTCCCCTTTCACCAGCCCACCATGTTGTCATATGTGTAAATGTCAAGTAGCTTTAAAAATGAATCAGAACATTATTTTGGCCACTCTTAGATATCTGATCACATCCATCTCTGTACTTGCTCTCTAAAATGCTCTCTGTAATTACTCAATATGGGCTAAGTTGAACTAATTTAGTAACAGATAAGCATAAAGTGAATTACTGGAACTTACTCAGTTCCTTAGCCAGATTTCAGACTTCTTACATCTCTTTCCTTAATTGTAGAACTAATATGTTTGGTACCTGTTCCCACGCCATATTAGTGTCAATGCCAGGATTTGGGAGGGTTTGTGAGAGTGCTCATTCCTCATTTGGTCTCAAATTAGACCAAAATGCAAACTTTATAAAAACAAACTCAATTAATTTTTCAGGAAATTAATCTTTGTGATTTATTTGTTTTTCAAACTTTTAAAGATATTTTAAAATTAAACATTATATATACACAATATATTAAATTATAAAACTATATTTAAAAATTAAATATAATTTTAAAATGTAAATGTAAATACGAAATACAAATATAGACAGTTGAAGCAGTTAAACCTTTCAGGATTTTTGCAGGATTTGCTATTTGTAGTCTCAACCCGATAGTTTGCCAAGGCGATCATGAATTTGCAAAATGTTTTGGTCTACCCAAGACTTTTTTTAATTTCAGTGAAGTCTCACCCACCAAATATCATGCTCAGCTGCATGAGCAGGATTCTTTACTGGAGTGAAATAATATGATGCTGTGGCTTCAAAGAGCTGTTTTGGCTTATTCAGTAAGCATGGATTTACTTGAAGGGCTCTGGAGGCTCAGAGAGCTCAAACCCCAGTTTTCCATCTAACTAGCAATGGCTAGTATGTTATATACATTCCCCTATCACATGACGTGATTACAGCTGGGTGGCTATTAACCTCGGATAGTAGTTAATTCCCAGAAAATGCAAGCGGAGATGTAGAGTTGAATTGAGTCTGTGTTTGTTCAGAGACTTTCTCGCTGCCCAGTGAGTAGCAGCAGTTTCAAGTACTTCGAGGTGCAGGTAGTGAGTTTGCTGTTTCTTTGTGTATTTGGTGCCGTGGTTAGCCACCTGCTGTAGGTTTGCACTATCACTTATGAGTGGATTTAAGAGTGACTGTAGCTCTGAGAGTGCATTTGGGAGAGAATATGTGGTTAGGAGTAGATATAACTTTAGGAATGGTCCTGGGAATGGATGTGGCCATGGGAATTGGTTTGGGAGAGATCATGGCCCTGAGGATACATTTGGGGAAGCATTTGGGGCTGGGAGAGAGAGTGGGCTTGGGAGTGAGTGCATCTGGGAGATGATGTGATCTTGGGAGGAGTATCAGCAGTGGGCATGGTCTCTGCAAAAAACACAGTCTTTGGTGTGCTCTTGGAGTTAGTCTGTGGACTGACTTTGCCTGAGGGTTTGGGAACTTGTTGTGCCTTTTGTGTGTGTTAGAATTCTGCTGAAAGGTCTTTTTTTGACCTTTCATCTGATATTTCTATGGCATGTTGCACCTACTGGAGGCTAGTCGTCACACAGATCGTGTGGTATCCTGTACTAAGGAACCTGCAGAAGAGAAGCAAAGCCCAGCAGCCTTACACTTCTGCTTTCTAACCCCAAATTCACTGTAAATGTTACAATGAGACCTTTTAAATTAATTTGTCATCATATATTCCACACAAAACCAAACAGCAATATTATCTGTTCATACATTGCGCATGAGTATAATTATATATACTCATAATATATATAATTATACTCATGCGCAATGTATGAACTGTTGGTGTTGCTGCCTGCAACTGTGAAGCACTCTGGGGAGTCTCATATACAGCTAATATCTATTGAACAGCTGGTGAAAGCGGCACTAAGCTAAAGGATAAGAGGACCTGGCAAAAAGCATCATCTATGCTTAGAAAATAGGTATGTTCGCAGAGCAGCACTAAGTAGTGGGAACATCTCAAAATGTTCTCCAAGGATAGTTCAATTGTTACATAGGATGAAAACTGTGTTCCCTTTTTCTCCAAGTGTATAAACTGCAGTTGTTTTATTTTGGGTGCCAGTTTCCAGTACTGTACAGCACCTATAAATCTGTATGCACACCAGCTCCAAAAATTAAGGTTGATTTGTCTTAAGGTAGGCATCAAAAAAATAGAAGCCATCCCTTCCTCCCCCGGTACACATTTTAGAAAAGAATGAGGTTTAAGTGTCAAAAGGCCAACTACCAACAGTAGTGACGGCTAGTGAAGTGATGGTGATCCCAGTCATCATCCCTCTCTTCCCCATAAAAGTGTGTTCTGCAGAGGAAATGCACTGAGGATTTACTATGATGGAGATGACAGCCTAAAAGTCTGGGCAGCTCTTACCAAGAAGGTCATAGTATCTATGAGCAGGAACCAGTCTTCTAAGAAAAACCTGGAAATGCCATAGGCACCAAGGTCCATATCTATAATTCCATTTATCTCCTTTTTTGCCTCCTGTCATTCACTTGTCTGATCCTTTTTTGCCTTTTCTCCCTCTATCTACCTCCCACACTCCTTTGCCACTACTCTTCTTGCCTGTCGTTCCCTCTCCATTTATTCTTTTCATGACAGGACCAGTCCACCTCCCCTCTTTTTACTCCTTGTAATTATTTTCCCTCATAAAAGGAATGGCTGCCTGCTGTGTCTTTATCACTGTTTTTTTTTTTAGAAAAAACCAAACTCACCTTGCAACCAACAGCAAATTCCTTGAAAAGTATCCTTACAACGTGGTCTCCAAGCCATGTGGTTTCATCTCTTTTTTGCTTTGTTTTTCGCAAAATCTCTCTTCTTTAGCATGTTAGTCAACAGCACTATTAGCTACCTTGGTTACTCCTCTAAGCCTTGTCACCTCTGCATAACCCTTGTACTTAACAACAAAATATCCCAGGGTGTTTTCCCACAGACTCTGTCCCCACATAGGGATGTTGTATAGCAAATTATCCTTCCCAGAAAACAGAATTTCTTGGCTCTGGAAAGCTACTAACAATGCTGCAAACAAGGATGATCAGATATAGAACTACCTTCCATGAAAACTCTGAGAATAAGCAGCAACAAAAGCAGTGGTGGTAACCTCAGGCTGTGCCTGGATCATTTCATGAGAAAGTTAGAGGTGTCCTTGGTTTCGGCTTTCCCTTGTACTGTGAATGTGCATTTATTTTGTGCTTTAACCTTTGCATTTTGATGCATTTGCATGAGGCTACATGTGATCAGTTTGTGCCTGTGATTTTTGCACTCTCAAATCTATGAAAAGTTTTTCTTCCAATTGTGATTATGCACAGCTTAAGATAAGCATAAGATATGCTTAATGCTTAAAGCTTATGAGAGCTTCCGCAGCAGGCATGGTCTGTGGTCTTAAGGTCTTAGCTGTACAAAGTCAGGAATAAGACTTCGCCATATAAATCACTTGTACCTCTTTGTCTTGAATGCTGTTTTCGTTTCCACTATCCTCACATCTATAACATATTTACCAGCAAGATAAGAACCCAACAAAAAGGTAAGATACATTGTCAGAGAGCTGATGGACTCGTAAATGACGATTCTAGATTAGCTTTATATAGATTAGAGAAGGGCAAGTAAGAGGTGAAAAATAAGTACGCGCAGCAAAAAGGGAAAGACTGTACCTGAAACTGACTCAGGAATCTTCATAAAATGTCATTAATCATGCAGCTCATTGCCATAAGGCATCAGTGAGATTAAAAGACATTACCTATATATATGGCTTCAAGATTTCATAGTTACAGGAGAGCAAATAAGAGATTTCTAGGGCACAGAGCTCTCCTTGCATTAAGGTGGAAGCACACTACTAAGATGAATCTCCCATGTAGGCAAGTTATGCTGTAACTGCCTTCAACAGGATTTCTTGCTGGTGTGATCGCATCAATCAACTTTGGCTGAGAATGGATCCTGAACTTATCGGCTTGCAGGTGCAATGTGGTTGGGAATTCCTGTCTTCCTGTTGACTTGCAAGTTTCTGTCTCACTTTGTGCACAGTGAACATATCAAGCAGAAAGATGACCAGAATAACTGTGGTGTGGAGTTTCATTATTGGTGGCTTCTGTGTTGAGACAGAGAAGAAAGTGATTAACACGAGCCTCCTTTCATGGAGTTTATGTACTGTAGTTCCATTGTCAGGTCCTGGTTTTGCCAAAATAAGTAGTGGAGTAGTGGGAAAGGGGTACATACGTAAAAAATTTTAATTCTGGTGACAGAAAACCACCTCTTTCCTGTCTATTATCTGTTAGTAGCCCTCCTGGGAAGGCCTTTCCTGCTCAAACGCTGCTGTGGCTGAATTAAGTTTTATTTTAGCCTGTCTTAATTTAGCTACTTTTCTGCTGCACTGTGCTGTCCACGTTTTGAGCATTGTACGTAAAGAACCTCACAGAAGCACAGAATGACACACTCTGACCAACAGACCACTGACAAAGAGAACATGTGTCAAAGGAAAGCTGGTTTTATTAATGGAAATAGGAATGAGGTGCCCCAATCATAGTGGCTGCGTAAGCTAGTGGTTACTCTCAATGGTATCTTTAGCAGCAGCTCTGGAAGGGGTACCACACATCCCTTCTGTGGGGTGGGACTTGTTAAAAGTTTAATGCTTTCTCCTGACCTCCAGGGAGCCCAGGCTGATACCACAAAGTGCTTGGGCTGGTGGAGGGAAAGCACAGAAGACACGTTCTTGCCTGCAGGACATAACCATCCCCACAAGTCCCCTTGCGAATCACGCTTTTGAGTAGAGGCTTTGTTAAGCTGCCACAGGAAAGTATGTGGACCTTCAAAGCAAAACATATGTCTTGGAGAGTTTGCAGATATGTTCACGTCATTCCAGACCATCAGCTGAAGTCCTGAGATCTCTTAAATGATTTCTGAGATGGAAGAAAACCACCCAGCTATAGTTGTACTAAAACCTTTAGCTATAACCACGAAGCTTCTTCCAAGATTTTCTCTAAGTGATAACTGTTTCTTATGGTTGTAGTTTTAAAGAATGAATTTAGACATTCTTGAAACTTTCATTCACTGTAAGTAGTTAAAATGAGGAGGAATCAAGCAGTTTGAGATTAAAAAGTGAAGTTTACCCAAGATATTTTTCTCCAATTGGATATGATTTTTCGTTTAAAAAGTTAAATCTGAACCTGTAAAACATATACCTTAGAATAAGTTTTTAAAAATCATATTACTAATTTTATTCAGTAAGTAGTTACCATTTCACTTTTTTTTCTAGCATAATAATAATCTAGAAATGGAGCTTTGCAGCATTTTGCTGATTTAGTTGCTTAACTCAATTGGTATCATTACAGCAGGTCCTTCTGAGCAGAGAAGTTATCCCTCAAGAGAGATGCTCATGCTGGAAGACCTTTATAAATCAGACCTGAACTGGCCAGCTGCTCACGAAAAGCACCCCAAGGATAGTACCAGGTGAACTGGCATCTCATAGCATGGCAATTCCTGTTCAGGGTTTGTATATAGGCAGGGTTAGGATGACCCTGGAGGTAGGCTGGAGCCCTAACAGATCCATTTTCTTCTCACACTGCACAGAGAGGCACTAGGCAATTTATTGCTGGAGGTTTTTTGTGAGTCAGTGTTGTCCCACTGGGGAATACCAGCGTAACTAATGGTCTCAGACCAGCGGGCATGTTGGAGCTGGCACCATGGTGGACATTAGGCAGCAGATGGTAGGAAACTGCTATATTCTGTGCTGGTGCAGCCTCACCTCGAGCACTGTGTGCAGTTTTGGGTGCCACTGTACATTAAGGATATAAAGCTACTAGAGAGAGTCCAGAGGAGGGCCACAAAGCTGGTGAAGGGTTTAGAGGAGAAACCATATGAGGAGTGGCTAAAGTCACTTGGTTTGTTCAGCCTAGAGAACAGGAGACCTCATCGCTGTCTGCACCTTCTTCACAGGGGGAGGAGGAGGGGCAGGCACTGATCTCTCTCTGGTGACCAATGACAGGACCCGAGGTAATGGCAGGAAGATGTGCCAGGAGAGGTTTAGGTTGGATATCAGGAAAAGGTTCTTCACTCAGAGGCTGGTGAAGCACTGGAACAGGCCCCCCAGGGAGGCAGTCACGGCACCAAGCCTGACGCTATTCAAGAAGCACTTGGGCAACACCCTCAGAGATATGGTGTAAATTTGGGGTTGTCCTCTGCAGGGACAGGAGCTGGACTTGATGATCCTTGTGGGTCCCTTCCAACTCAGGACATTCTATGATTCTATGAAACAAGCAGGTATTTTCCCCACTGAGAAGCCTACAAAAGCTGTTTTGCACGTCTATTCACATGTGTGCACACGGATATATGCATCCTTACTGTCACTCTCTCTAATGCCAATCTTTCAGGGAGACTCCAAGTCCTTGTGCTTACTGTTGTAACAAGCACTTCTTCACCTAATGGTTGTTGAGGAAACTGTAAGCTCAGTGTGGAACTAAAAGACTCAGAAACCCAGAGGGAATGAGAAAGTTATCAGATTTATTTCAGGTGTTAAGATTCCTAAGTGGCTTTTGAGGTGTTTTCTTTTTTTCTTCAGTTTTTAAGGGCTTAATGCAAGAAATACTCAATATGATACATACTAATCAGCCCAAATCAAGTGACAGCCACTGCACAAAACTGAACAGTTAAGTAGAACTGGACATGAGTTTGTATTTTTGGACTCCTTTGCTTGTGTCTTGTGACAGGACCACCAGCCTCTTTCTTTGCGTAACAAACATCTAATAATTTGGTCTAGACTTTTTTATTCTAAGCCACTGCCAGACAGGTAGGAAAACCAAAACTTCTCCAGGAAAGGGCTTGCTGTACAACCCCATTTTTGTGGTCCCTTTAAAGGAACAAGAGTAGGGGCAATAAACAGGCCTTGAACCAGCACATGCTCTGGAAATGTCTCAAATGAGCCTCACAAAGTTAGAAGGTTCATTTAAATTGCAATCCCATACTTGGTTTTGGGATTGTTATTTACTGTTTCATACAACAGGTTTCTCAAACTCCCTGGAGATCAGGTGCTGGAAAGTGTGTCCGTGGTGTGCTCTGGTCGTTTTCTAGATGGGGTCATTTATGGGCTGATGTATCCTATTTCTAATGATGGTGAAATTATTAGCAGAAGAATTTTTTTTGCAGTACTTCCTTTCTTGTTTGGAATGTAGAAACACACAGGCAGATTCTACAAATATGGAAACACTAGTTTTTGTCAGCCTGAACTTGCTGGTTCAGTTGTTTTAATGTTTTTTTAGGCCGGAGGGTGAGAAGGATCAGGTGAAATAGGTTTGCTCCTCTGCTTTGGCATTAGCTCTTTGTTGCACAGTTTCCCCTCTCTCTGCTGCCTTTAACTATCAGGTGAACTGGGAGGAGGGTAAACCATGACATGACAGCAGATATTTTTTAAATCTTCCAGGTGGTCTCTGTAGGAGCTGTCCTGGCAGGTCTGCTCCCTTTTTCTCAGATCTCCTAATAAAAATACAAGTTGTGGGTGGATAACACAGGGTGGGAAATGGCAGACAGAAATAGCTCTCAGTGTTAGTAAGTGCACAGGCATTTTGGTAGGCAGTAAGGGAAGTCAGAAGAGTGCCCTCGGACCAGGTCAGGTGTTGCTGCAGGAAGGGCCTTAGATGTACCTAGAGAGCGGATGGGATCACTGGGGCATGCAGCAGTGGTGGTGCTCATCACGGAGTGTGCTACAGACAGTTTTATCATGCTGTCCAAATCAAATGCCCAGCTAAAATTCATATTCTTAATTACGCTGACAACCACTTGCAGTGTAGTAATTTCAGATGTTTTCAATGTGTTGATTCCTAAATATTTGCTTAGTGGAAGAGTATAGCTTGGGGCTTCCAGGTTTATGGCATATCTTTTAAGCTTCTGTTTCCCCAAGGTGATGAGAAACTGTTATCAGAGATGATAACTCATGGGAGCAAGTAAGCTGGTAAAAGACTGTAACTTATTAAGGACTTAATGGCAGTTCCCTCATATCACTTTCTCCTGAAACAACTCCCTGTCACTCCTTTCCTGTTTGTTACCACCTACGTTTTCCCTCACTACTGTACTGGCTTGCCATAAAATTTGAGTTAGTATCTGCTGTAACAAACCCCAATAATTTGGGTTAAGTAATCAATTTTTAATTTTTCAGTAAGGTTTATCTTTCCAAAAAGAATATATTTGTATTTGCTGAATTAATATCTCTTACTTGTCATGTCAGGTACCAATATTTGGCAAAATAGCATCACTGATGCATTAATATTTGTACACAGGTATCCAGTCCTCCTCCCTTTTTCCCATGTAGGGTCTTGAGCAATCTGTTAAAATAGGTGATCAGCTGATGAAAACCACCAGTATAAAGCAAAGCACAAATAACAGTCAGAAGGCATGTGGCATGTGAAAAACCAATCAGAATATCCCAGCTCATCTCTGGGGGTTAGGGATTGAATGTTGTAGTCACAGTTTCCAGGAATGCTGATTGTCATTGTAAACCCTTAACTTCCTAGTTCCTTAAGTAAAAATAAGCAGTGAAAAGAATACAGCTGCAGCTACGTAAAGTCATTGCCAGGAAATACACTTTTTAAATGCAAAATACCAGCTCGCCCAAAGGACTGGTTAGTTGTCCTGTCAACCTCTGTTGAAGTTAGCGAAGCTGTGATTACTTACACGGGTTGAGGGTTTGTCCACTGTGCTCTCTGCTGTCTTTCCCCTGTGCTAAAGATCTGAATAAAGTGCATCTCTTCAGCCCCTTTGGAAACTCAGTGGTGTGCAACAGAAGAGAAATGGCTGGCTTGTTTCAAATATTGCTGCTCCCTGGTCTGCCATGTGTGTTTGGAGGGTCCTTTCTGGCAAAGTGGTGCACAGATCTTACAAAAGGAGTCAAAGGAAATCAATGCTCATATTACAAGCTGCAATCTAGTGGAGGATGGGCAGGAAGGGAAGCAGTCACCATGAGCCCCCTGCTCCCTGCCCCACTTGGAGAAGAACTGGTGGGCAGCCAGGTGCAGGAAGGACATCAGTGCAACCACAGACCCAGATCTTCAAACATACCTTGGAGCCTAACTTCCTGTTTTTCTAAGCAAGGTGTTTCCTAAGGATGTTAGAGAGACCAAGACTATGGTTCTTACTTGTCTCCAGCACAACAGCAGCACTCTAGTTCTTCATTTTGCACTTTCCTTTTATGTGTGTGTGTGAAAAGGAGGTTTAATCATATTTTCTATTCTTTCTAAAACATTTTGAGAGGTGCAGGGGAAAGTGCTAAGCAGAAGCAGTGCCATTAGAGAAAAGCTTCCAGATTATACATGGCTAGATGTGACAAAAATAGCACACAACTGGGACCATAGCAAGGATGGGGGTAAGGAATGGTCAGGGAAAGACAGGGAAGTCCCTGGGGCTTAATAGCTGAGTAGGAGGAGATGTTGAGAGTACTGATCACCCATAGTAATTAAGTCCCCAAAAGTGCACAAGGATGATTACAGATCTTGCCAGGTATAACAAACAAGCTGTAATTATTAAGTAGGATGATTCACTCTTAAAAAGGATTATTAATCAGGCTATGAACTGTGATAAGGATGAGCAGATATAAAGTATTAATTGCTATGTGATGGTTAATTAATATATCCTCAGGTTGTGATAGTCCTAATTAAAAAAAAATTATATTCACTTCAGCAAGATTAATTCCAGGGTAAGATACTACTGAGTACGAGCAAAGGGATTAAAATTCTGCCTGCCAAAAGCATGTTATTTAGTTCTGGTCCTGGATAAATTTGATCAATGGAAGCTGACAGTATTCATCTGAGAGAGCTTACCATAAAAATGCTTTTATAGGTAACCTGGTTTTGTAGCCTGCTGATAGTCTGATGATACTGAAGTGAACTGAAGCGTTTCTGTTGTCTATAATATGAGGGACTGGGGCCTTGAGGCCGGCGATTCAAAATGAATGAACACCAGTTTATATATTGCCATACTCCAGAAACATCTTATCTCAACATTTCTTTCTACCTGTAAAGCTCTTCTTACAAAGTTTGTAGCAACAACCATTTTTTTTTTTTCTGGTGTAGTTGATATCAAGAACTTCAATAAGGAAGCACCACTCCATATAATGGAGGCTCAGCAGCCTGCCTTGGCTCTGTTTCGTAGCGTGACACATACAGTCATCCTTCTCTTCCCTGCCTGAGCAGTAGCACTATTTTAAAACCTGTCCTGGATAGTGAAGACTAAATGCATTTCCTTACCCAGGAATAAGCTATGACAAAATGTGAGCCACAGGAGACAAATTCTGTCTGCAGTCCTGACCAGAGCAGGGAACTGTAAAGACTGCCTTTTAGAGCAATGTGATCTTATTTCTATAGTGTAGTTTGGAAGTGCTGTAGTTTCATGTGTATCACTAAGAGGTTATTTGTGATGAAAAGCCCATAGTTTAGCAGCAATGCAGGCTACATACATGCGGTTGTATGAGAGGAAGTTTATTGCTGGAGCCCCTCTGCCTATACCTCTCTGCCACCCCTGAAGCTCCTCAAACACCAGTTTTTTTCTCTCACTGTCCAGAGCTCTTCCATGTCTGCTTCTGATGATGTACGAAGCCTGACTTTTAAGTACCTGAACTTCTGAAGAGGTTCTGAAGATGTATTGTCTTAAATATGGGCTTTAGAGCTGAAATATGGTGTAAAAGGTACAGAATCAGATTGCTTTTGAACAGTCTGAGTCATGAGTTGGCAGTAGTGTCAGCTCTAGTTGGCTTGCCCAAAAATTCTCAGATTTGTGCTGTCATCTTGGTACCCATTTCAACAGTCTCCATCTGCATTACATACAAGCAGACAAATGTACCATTGATTCCAGGTTTATAGTAACTTTATTAAAATACAAAACCTTCTGTTAGTAAAATTTATCAGTTTTATAAATATAAGAAAATTACATAGACATAGTTCTCTAGGGCAGGGACTTCCTATGAGTTTGTGAAATACAAATTCTAGACATGGTTTGTTCTTGCTTATTCAGAGAAAAGCAAAGGAAAAAGTTAAACAATTGTTTCAGGTTTGTCTCACATGAGGGTGAAACTGAAGTAACTTCACAGAAGTCAATGGGTAGGATAAGTCTTCCCCAGCACAAGGCTGAATAGGGTTACATTCATAGAGTTACCCTGAATTACTCCAGGTTATCCCTTTGTGAGAGTACCATATGTCGTGGGCTGAGCTAATAGTCCAATACTGTGTATAAAAACAGAAGGCCCAAGGATCATATTCTGAATATTGCACTGATCAAGTGATAGTCTGAAGCATAAGATTAGTTTACTTCTAGATTATGTAGGTGGGAGTAACTGTTAAATTATATAGGCCCTTCTCAAACTCAGCACTCAATGCAGACATTCCGACCTCTATCAGGACGGAGGTCTACACTCATCCAGCTCTGTGGGAGGTCGTCATCTTCCCCACAGTATGTGAAACTGTCTGCCATTCACCCTTAAATGCCATACTGGTCAGGACAGCAAGGAGAAGATATCTACATTCAGTTGTAAATAAATATTGGCAAGCATTTTAGAAAATAAACAGAGTCCAACTATAAAACGAAGATGTCAGAAGATGTTCAACCAGTGATGAACAGATTCTGATGAGTTCATGTTTGTTCAGAGCTTTTATTGCCATTGCCATAAATAGGAATCAAAAGCAGATACTAAGGCTTTATTCCCTGTTATGTGCAGCAGTGATGATGATTCCATTTAGTTGGCTGTAGATGCTTGCCTAGACAGGATTATCTGCGTTTAGTGATACGTCTTTGGTCTATATGCTTCATAGCAGCCTTCACCCATTTCTGATCACTGCTTACGCAGATCTTGACACCTTTTGAGGTGATAAACCTATAGGAAGAAAGAAAGCAAACCAGAAGGTCATTAAATTCCAGTCTCCAAACCCAGGTTTACTGTTCTTGGTTTTTATGCAGAACATGAGGAACAATGTAGTAAAACCATGTCACATGCTGGAGTTTGTAGCTGTTAGTTGGAATAACAGCAGTTAGCAACATTAGTTCCCTATTTATGGCATAGGTATGTATGTAACATACATGGTCACGCACATATATACTGATATTTAAAAAAAGAAGCATACTGATATTCTGAGATTTTATATAAAATCATGATGCACATTTACCTCCCAGAGGCAGATCCCAGATTCAAATTCCATTTGATATGAAAAGACAAAACACAGCTCCTAGCAGGATTCAGAGTTACCCCAAACTCTTCCACATGATCACGCCCCTTGGCACAATCCAATGCACTGGGCTTCTGAGTGCCCCACCCTGATCCCTCACTGAGATTTTTCCCTGCTTTCTGGGCACAAAAGATCTGTCTGTTCAGTGAGATTTCTGCCAGCATTTGTGAGCAGCATACGTCTCCCAGCGCTCCGAGGCGCACCCCTCTGCCCTCACTCCCTCAGCTGCCAGGTGACTGCTTCATGGGGGAACTGGAAGGGTGACCTGAACTAGCCAGATTTAGTGATTTGGGCCATGAAGTGTCTTCTGATGCCTTTTCCCTTTTCAATAGTAGTGTGTTTACATAGACGAGTCTGAAGGTGAGCTGTGCACTGAATACTTACATGATGGCATTTACTGCATCTTCTTGCTTTCTATAGTTGACAAGGTTTTCAATCTTCAGTTGACGTGTAGACAGATCTACACAACTCCTTCTGTGCATGGACTGACTTCCAACGCTCCCTAGAATGGGAAAAATAGATAAATGACAATGGCAGTTGATATTATATTAATACTTAGCCATAATTACTTAATAAATTATGAATTCCAGCAGATTTCCAGTTGTGATTAGAACATCAACGTCTCATGATGTACAGTCACAATACCAGTTATACAAGAGCTTAAGATATTTTTTCTGGTGCACCCTACCATCTCTGAAGCGTTATTGCTCTTTCAGTTAAGATACTAATCTTCATGCATTCTCCTGAGAAATTGTATAATTGTTCTGCCCCTAGGGGGTCAATGGTTCCATAGCAGAAAAGGTATTTGGCATCATTCATTATTAGGTCTGTATCATCTGCAAATAAGTGTCGATATGGAGTAGTGCTTAGAACCAGAACCTTTACTGGGTGGCTTTCCAAATGCCATCCGAGCGTGGATCAGTAATTCCCCCTACTTTCTAAGTGAAGGAAAGGAAAACAAGGCTACTTGTCTCACACTGGGCATCCAAAATTTGCATTAAAAAAAAATTGTTGAAAGAAAGGGAGGTATATCTGCCAGAAGGCTAATACTTGCTTACTCTTGCTAGAAGCCTGGTTTCATAGGCAATGGAGTGCTACTTAATCCTCCTTCCTCCAACAATTTAATACATTTCAGGGAAATGCACTAGTGATTAATAAAAAGGATCATGATATCAGTGTAAAATTCTCTGAGCAGTTGTTACCTTACATGATAATAACTAAAAATGGGAGCTTATTTAAGTGAAATTGGGTATATGTATACATTACTGGAAGCCTCTGCTTGCTAGTTTCTGGTTTTCTCCTGCCCATCAAAGACAGGTGTGGGAAGGCATGAGGGGGACAAACAGAACAGTACTGTATTCTGAGTTTTCTTTGTAAAGAATTTATAGATTCTCTTATATCTAACCATAGACTCTTGCATTTATATATTAATTATATATAATATAGTTATTACTATATATAAAATATACACTTACTATATGTAGTAGATATATAAAAATAATAAAGTATTTTATATATACACTAAAACGGTAACCCTTTATAGGTTTTCTATAAAGAATTTATAGAGAAACTGACTATACAGGAAAGTCCAAGAGCTGTTCAGATACAACTTGCTAAATATAAAACCTGCTTCACATAATGTCATTATCTGTGAGCTTTTCTTTGTTTGAAATAATTGGAATAGCTGAGGCAAACACGCATCAACCTTTGGAGAAGCTGCAGCGTAGCCAGTGCACGGGTACTGGCAGAGTTGCTCATTCTTGAGATTTTATGTAAGATCATCTGATCTTCCTTTAGTTACAAGTAACACAATGTATTTTTTGATGATTCATTACAAATATGTATCTTACTGCCTCACTCTGACCGGTTTTCAAAACGTGACATTAAAGAACTCAAAGATAGTCAAGCAATCCTTACTAGTCCTAGAAATATTCTCTCTACTGCTAAACAACCTCCAGGGAATGCATACAGGGAAATCCAGCAGAGCTTCTCTTAGCTGGGAACAAACCCAGACTGCTCTACACCTATAACTACCCTTTTTTTCTGTTTTGTTTTTTTTTTTTTCTTCCTTCATCATTCTTCTTTCTAACTCTTTTTCTATCCCTTACACACCACCTTTTTCAGGATTGGTGATATTTGTGGCAAATTATACAACCTGGAGAATGACATTACGAACTGGCAGCCTGTGATACAAAGCCACATGTGGCCGAGATTAACAGCAGTAGCGTTAATCAGTGTACGAGAATGTAGTATGATCCAGTTGTAGGGGCACTAGGTCAACATACTCAGTATGTAGCTACATAATCTTGTGAATGTTTAGCAGGTTTCAGTTTGGTTTTGCTGTGGTTTTGTGAAGATGCCTTCTCTTTGCATATTTGTGTGGGTTTGCATATGGCTTGCATATGAGTGTTTTCTGTGATTTTTATGTGCTTGTTTGCCTGAATCTGACTCTGTAGAAGACATATGCTTATATATGTTCATGTTTTTGCATGATACATGTA
This sequence comes from Phalacrocorax carbo, assembly GCF_963921805.1. Classification (NCBI taxonomy): domain Eukaryota; kingdom Metazoa; phylum Chordata; class Aves; order Suliformes; family Phalacrocoracidae; genus Phalacrocorax; species Phalacrocorax carbo. The sequence goes on along the minus strand of NC_087513.1, from coordinate 92,928,590 downwards.
GCCTAATTCAAAAGTCACAGACCTAAACACTATGGTAGAAAAACTTCTTTAAAGCATGGCTAGCAAACATGGCTTGTCTCAGTGCTCATAAATATTCTCAAACAAGATGTTAAATTTTATGAAATCAGGAAGAGAGAGAAGACATTCTATAAATCCATTGCTCTCCTTTGCAGTTTTTGTTCATAATTTGCCTGTCTGTACCAAAATATTTGGCTAGAAACAAGCAAATAGGCAATATATATACAGAACTGGCAGAACTCTTTAAAATAGGAACATTAGAGGGATTAAGGCTATATAGTTAGAGAAGGACAAAAAGTAATATGATAAAATACATATAAAAGTATATCTGGAAAAAGGAAAAAAGTACATCTTACTCAAGAAATATTTTTCATAAAATGTTATTAACCTATAGAACTCTGCTATATGGCATCAGTGAGATTAAAAGACATTGTGTCTTCAAGCTTTCATGATTTTGAGAGAGAGACTAATGCACGGAAACCCTTCAAGTGTTCTAAGGCACAGAAACTCTTGTTGCATTCAGGCAGAAGCCAACCACTAAGTGACAGGACATCAGATGAAATCTCCTGTAAAGCTGCCTTTCTTGCCGTTCTGATCTGGGTTTCTTGTGAGTTTTATCTTATGAATCAGCTCTGGCTGAGAATGAATCCACCGGTCCGTCAGACCAGTGGTTCAATGTGAAGCAATTCCTGTCTTTCTCTTGGGTTGTAAACTTACCTTTCACTGTGTGCACAGTGAAGACGCCAAGCCAGAAGATGACCAGGATAGCTGCAGCGTGGAGTTTCATTGCTGGTGGCTTATTTGTCAAGGCAGAGAGGAAAGTGTCTATTGCCAGCCCTCCTTCACAGAGTTTATATATTGTTATTCAGTGGTCAGTTTTTGTGTTCACTTTTGGGCGTCATGGGGGGGCTGACTACAAGTGGAAAAAAACTGAGTGGCAGTACTTTTTCTGGTGACAGAGAACCACCTCCTTTCCCCCACCCGTCCTTCACTAGCCCCCCTGTGAAGGCTTTTCCTGCTCAAACCCTGCTGTGGTTGCACTTGCTTCTGTGTTGTGAGTGGGGTTTATTTCAAGCTGCAAAAAGTGAGAGCTCTTGCTCTGTAGTGGAAATCTTTAATAAAGGTTCCTGTCCTTTCACACCTCAGTTTAGAGAGCTGTAGCTAAGCCTTACCGCAGAGGCACAGAGTAACATTCAGAGTTACCTCTTTGGCCAATGGACCACTGAAAGGGGGAACTGTGAGCTAAAGGATGATGGAAACCGGAACACCTTGGCTTTTTCCATAGTGGCTGTAGATAGTTGGTCACTTCAATGCATAGCTTCGGAGGGGTATCACTCCTTTTTCCTATGTGTGGTGGAGCTAGTAAGAATTCTTCTGTTTTCCCTGTGATTTGTTATGGCCGAAGCTGATATCACTATGTACTGGGAGAAGGAAGAGTGAACACATTTTTACATACAGAGCCAGATCCACTAGCCCTCCTGCCAGTCAGGCATAACTAAAATACAATGGTTTCAAAGTGGAATAAGAGTTTATAAGGGTTTTGTTTTGGTTTAGATTTTTTTGTGCTGTGGTCTTTCTAGTATAAAGAATGGAGCCCAAGAAAGTAACCAGGCAATCAGAGAGGCACAATTTATAGGAAAAAGAAAAAAGTTCATTTCACTTCCATGTAAACACAGTGTTGATAACAGGTCTGTCAGCTGGTTCCAATTGTACCTCTATCAAAATTGTCCTTTTTGCACTTTGTGCTAGTCCTATTACCCAGTTCTAGGTGTCCTTTCTGTGTTGTGGTAAGGTGGTCTGAGTTACTGGACAGCATTGCTACATGCCAGCAGTTGTGCATCTGCAAATATTTTTCAAGCAAGCTGTGGACCTCCAGGCTACACACAAAGCAGCACCTGAGCTGGTATCATCATCCAGAGCCTCTGACCAGAAATCTCTGGTGCTTTACACTCCAGAGCACTTCTGTGCTTGGTAGAAAAAGCCATGCTTGGCTAGGCCCACAGAGACCCAGCCAGGCCTGGTGTGAATAGGTAAGCACCTGACTGCCTGATGCCTGAGACTGTAAGGCAGTGCAAAAAGCCCAGAGCAAGTGCCTGTTCATGTGAGTCTGAAGTTTCCCCTGCTTCTAACTCCAGGCCTCACCTCAGCTAGTTACTTCCAGTTTCCCAAATTCCTGATAGCATCAATGTAAACTGCTTTGTATGGGGAAACACAACATATAGAAGTCAATTCCCTAAGGTACCTCAGGCAAATTAAGATTGAGCTAAGAACTCATCTCAAATACTTGACTCCTAGGCTGTAATGGCTGGTCTGTAACCTCAGGAACAGTCTGTAGGTCTTGCAGCTAGAGAACACGCTGCTTGGTTTACTTGTATATACATGCACATTCTTTGTTTCTTTTGGTTTGATTCTTTCATCTTACATATACCATGCAACCCAGGGAAAAGTAATGGCAAAAGTAGACAGGGGTAAGGTACTTGCTGCTTTACCTGAATGCTTGCTAAACCCACTTGCAACACTCATGTAAGCAATGAAATGGAAGCCAAAGCTTCAACAAAAGCCCCTAAAGGATATGCCTAATGCTACACAGGAAAATAACCATACTGGCCTCAGCAGCACTACTGGGAAATCTAACGTTAAGTCTGTGTCCAAGCAGTGTAACAGCCTGGTGTTTTCCTGAACACAGCCTGAAATAATTCCTTGAATGAGATATTCTAACTTTTTGGTACTTGGCAGCTGTGAGATGCAAGATAGCAACTTTGTCATTGATGGTAGAGAGAAGTTTTCTCCCCATTAAGAGAGGAGATGCTCCCCCACTTCTGCTCATTGATATGGTATATACACATATGTATATACTCACTGTCTATAGCTCTGAGAGGAAAGGTCACCAGCTGTATTGAGCATAAGCCAGCTTAGAAAAAGTCAATCCTTCTCACAGAACTTCTGCAGGTTGTAGATTAATTCCTGAGGTGTTGTTAGAAAGCCTGTTTGTTCTTCAGTTTTCCACCATTCTTAAGGTGGGATGGAAAAATTGCCCCTTGGCAAGTTTTTCCCCTCTTTGGGGTTCTCATTTGCTGTGGCCTCCTGGGCTGCTGTTCTGTGTAGCTGGCTTATGTCCAGTGAAGTCTGTGTTTTAGAGAAGAGTTTTGTGGGCTGGAGTCCCACAGCCCTGTCTGTGGATATTTGGTGATCTCTGCTGTTCTAATGTTGTATAATGCTCATTTTGCATGTACTCTAACACCAGCATGCACTGCCTCTGTGCTATGGCAAAAGCTTAGTGTGACATGATCAGATGTATGGTCTTTCTGTTTTCTTGCTGGTAATTCATATTAAAAAGACAGCTAGTAAGCGCCAAAGTACTTTTCCTATTAGTGCTTCTTAGCTTTGGATAAGTTGAATGGTAATGATACTTGTCCTGGGGCTTGACTGCCTTTTGTATAGCTCACTCATTACAGGCTGCTTTTGAAGCATTCTGGAGTAAAATGGTCATCTGCAGCTTGTGATACAGCCACAGATGAAATGGACGGTATGATTATGGAGTTGTCTAATAGTCTGTAAAGTATGACTTGTGCATAAAGATGACTAACTTTACCATGATGCTTCCCAAACCACTGGCTACGACGTTGTATGCATCATGAGAGCTGTTCCTTTTCCTCCCCACTACAGCTCATGTCGTGCACTCTTTGCTGAGAGAAAGCAGGTGCAGACAGTGGATATTGCAGGTGTGGATGTGTAGATATACCGGTATTTAACCTTTGGAGCCTGCTCATATGCAGAAAACCACAGGCTTTGAGTTAGTCATCTCGGCTTCGAGTTAGTCTTCTTGGCTTCCTATACAATGTGGGGAGAGGCTGGGACACACAGCCCTGGGAGATGACAGCACCAGCAAGTTCCTGCTTGAGGAATTCAAGAGCTCTCCTAAGCCCTTCAGCCTCCCTTCACACAGAGCAGCCTGCCTCTGTTTTACCAATACAGGGGCTGGGGCACAGAGGGGTGAAGGGACACATGAGACTGCTCACGCACAGCCGGAGGCAAAGCCAGGGCCTGCTCTAGCACTGCTCCTAACTAACTGCTGAATGCAATAGTTTTCTTAATTTTTAACAAGGTCAAGAAATTTTTACTGAAATAATTGTTGTATATACCCTGTTTCATGGCAGCAACCCTGTTGAAGGAAAAGAAATACGCAGTGAGCTGGGTGTTGGGCCTAATATCAGAGTTTACTCACCAGGGTAAAGAGTCTGAAGTATTGCATCTTCTTGTACTGTAGTTAGCTTTCAAAAAAGAGAGGGCAAGATCTTCACAGATAAGTAAATTTTATGGACTCCTAGAAATAAACATCTTTAGTGAATCTTCAGCAACCCCCTGAACTTGAAGACGTGCCAGCAGGTCACTATCACTTTTGAAGACTAAATCAGGGCATTCAGTGACTTTAAGAGGGGACCTCAGAACCTCAGCTTAGACACATCAGTATCTCAGACAACTGTTATTATGGTAGGAGATGTCACCCTCAGGAAATACATGTCTGTCTGTTATCTACAGAAGCAGTATAAGCATGTGTCTTATGCTGGACATGGTAGGTGAGTGAAGTTAGGTGGGATAAATTTGACCCTAATGTATTTTGGTTTTGCCTTGTTTCTTAACAGTTGGAGTACTGGTTTAAGAATTACCAGCAAGTGACATCTGGCTGTGATATTTACGTGACTTTCCTTCCTCTCTTCCTTTGTTTTTCATCACTTTTGCTCTGTAGATTTCATGCTGATTTCATAGGTACTTCTGGCATTTAATTTCACTTTCTTATTGAAATTGCTGTTGTCTTTCTATTTGTGCCTTCCCACCAAGTTTGTTAGGTCATGCTCCATAGTTCAGCATAGCTTGAATTATTTACATGCTTTTAAACTTGCATCTGAATTCATGCCTGCTAAGCAGCACAAATTAGGTATATAACAAAGACTTCCTGAAGTCAGTATCCCACTTTAGTACCTGCTTAGTTTTTTAGTTAGATCGGTGCATTGAAGTGTGGACAGATAACAGCTGATGACAGAATTAGTGTGATTTAGGAAGTTTCTTTCCCCCACCGGAAAATAGCAGTTTATGTTCAGTCTCTTTCATTCATATTGTAATGGAGTAGAAACACACTCATGCTCAGTGCTCACATCTCAGCTGAGAGACAATGACTTTTAATCTAATTCGATCACTTAAATCACATTTTTAATAACTACTCTGTTTTGTGCTGTTTTGGCAGAGCTCCTCCTTTAGAAATGTAACCCTATTAACAGTACTTTCTCTTAATCATAATAGAGTTTTTGCTTGTAGACCATCTGTTTCAGTACCATACTACCAGCTTTTCCCTGCCAGCTTTTCCCTGGTCTTGCTAACGTGCTCCTCCCTTGATGTCTCACATGCTCTTAAATAAGTTAGTTGTATCAAAATTCAGTCATCTAACTTGAAGCATTCAGATACATAAAATTAGACTGAGAATGATTTGGTTTGCAAGGCACCTTGAACCAGGCATACAAAGGCTACTCTACACTCTACAATCAACAGTCAGCTGTATGCAGGCATCCACTTCTTTTGCTGATGTTTTAAGCTGACTCAACATGAACGTGGCATTCTCCATATAGCAGAGGTCTTTGGTCTTTCCTTCATTCAGTGTTTTTTGTTTTGTTTTCCAATGAGCAGTTATACTGTCACCCAAGAGTTTACAAGAGGAAGACTCTGATCCTCATCTTTGTAATCTTAGTTAGTCTTGTCTGTTTTGGTTCTTTGTGAGATGCATACCAGGAAGCTAACTAAACACCGTGCAATGTTATTGCTGCAGAGAATCACAGAGGTGACTGTAGCCCAATTCTGTGAAGGTATCTAAATATCGTACATGCTGAAACAGGAGCCAAATACCTTTGGGAATTTGTGGAATATTCTCAGTCCATCCTATTGCTTTTTTCTTCCTTGGCTTTTTGGTTTTGGGGTTTTTTTTGTTTGGGTTTTTTTCTGCTTTCTTTTCCTCAGCTTTCACATAAAACAGAGGATGCAGATTTTGTTTAGCACTCCTTTCTGTGCGTGCCATATCTCTAGAATCAAGTTTGTGGGAACCAAGTCTTATTCTGTTAGTCCTCAGGAGAAGAATCAAGCCTATTGTGTGAAAAATAAATATACTTCTTGGTTAACCATGCATAGTCAGTGTCTGTAGACACTGGCAGTGGATCTGAACCAATATCTTGCTTCTGGGTAAACCTGAGCTTTCCTGAGAAACCTGAAGAAGCTCAGATGCTTATGTTTTCTCAGTGGGGACGTTTTCCTTAACTGTATCTAATGCTCTGGAGAGAGCCCCTTGGCCAATCCATATGTTTTTAGGTTCCTTTGTTCCATGACAGTTATCATAGGAAATATGCTGAAGAGCTAAGATTGTTAGGGGAAACGAGGACTTACAGGTGTAAGAACACTCATCAGTGATATTTGTATGCCTTGCTCTCATCTGTTCTGCATGTGCTATTATTTACAAGTACACAGACTTTTTCTTATCACTGCCATTAAATACTTTTGCAGTCATATCTGTTTTAATGAATGTTTGAAGTGTGGGCTATGTAAAAGAGGATCGCAAGTAAAGCAGCAGGTTCCAGGCAGCAGAGCAATAAGCAGAACTAGTAAGCCTGGATTCAACTTTCAGTCCTTTATCTGCTAACTTCTCTTGCCTCCACCCACAAATTATTCTAACTCCTCAGCATGTGTTTTCACAAAGGTAGGAAAAGATCGTTCCAGAATCTTTGCAAGAGAAGTTCATGGATTTGTTTTTCAATGAGGATATTTCTTTTTTTCTTTCAAAGAGAGTTATAATAGCCTCTGGAGCAGGTTTTTTTCTACTTCCTCTCTCAGATGAAGAACTGTCACACTTTCTAACCACGCCACTGGTGAGGTACATTGCCTTGCTTCACAGTGGTTACTACAATCTGGCAATTATAGGCCACAGTTTGTTATAGAATGTCTTAAAACTGATCACAGCACTTGATCCTCATCTGCCGTATGAAATGAAACTTGGTGCTCATGCAGCTGTACCTTTAAACGGATACAGACTGAGAAAAAGTATTTTCCTTTCAGTTGGCTTTTGTATTTCCTTAGCCATTTGCTCAGTGAGCCCACAACAGCAGGAGAGTCACTGTGCAAATGAAGGTTTAAATGAGAGGGGCAAGGAAAAAAGAGCTCAGCTCAGAGGGCCCTGCAGCAAACACCCACTCTTGAAAATGTTCCACTCTGAACTTTGTAAAAGAGAGTCCTTGGGGTTTATCCGTTCTGTGGGTTTTCCCCCCCATAATGACTACAAGTACGAAGGCATGTGTTAGAAAAATGCATCAATCTATATTATTCATCTGAGCTCACTGCAGTGAGTGATGCAATGTGGGAGATGAGGGGATGGGAAAATTTCCCCCTGCCCTCAAGTTAGCATTCATTTTATTCTTTGCAATTTCAGAGATCTGGCTGTGACTGTTAAATGCTGTTTCACTTTTCCTTCGCAAACTACTTTTCTCTCTCACTAAGGGCTGCAGAAACCCCCACCGTGTCTAAGACAGCAATAAATTAAGAGCTCCCTCCTATGGTTATCATATTTCTTGCACTTAATTCAGCTGATTTCAGCGTGGTCATGGACCACTCTATCCCTCCCCTTTGGTTCAGCATGGCCCCATGTGCAACACTCCACCCAGTCTAGCAAAGCATGCCAAACCTGGGGAATGCCCTTACTCTCCTCTCATATGCAAACCCAGCTCAAATTAGCTACATGTCCAGTGGCCAGTAAGGCTACCTGTTTGTGCCAGGTCTAGTTTCAGATTATCAGTTTGCTCTCTGTGCATTAGTTTATTTACTGACATAGGGCACTGGTTTCTTCCATCCCCTATAATACCTTCTTTGAGATAAACAACTCTTTTCCCTGTTTTCTATACAGAATGAAAAGGAGGCTACTCATATCGTAGTATCAAAGGCATAGATAGGAATAGGTGGCTTAATTGCTTGGTGGTGCGGTTTGTACTTCAGAGCCAAGCAGGTGTTGATGCAGCCCCAAATTAAATGGGACCAGAATCAGCTGATTATTGCTAATTAAAAAATTTGGGGACTGCCCTGCCTATTTATCCCAGTCCTTACCTTGGTCCACCTCTGAGCTATTTTGCCTCCTCTCACCATATGCAACCTGCAGATTCACTGTAAGTAATGACACTGCTCTTGGGTAGTGCTTCTCTCCTGAGGCTCTCAAAAGGTTGTAAGAGCACTGGGAAGTATAATTAGCTGTCCTATCACAAAAGAGGAAACGAGTCTGGCAAAATGGAGAAGTATTGTAGCAGTGCACTGTTCCTCACATAGGCTGTGGAGAGGGTGTTGTAGCTCTTGGGCACCACTTCGCTGGATTCCTGTGCTCTGTCAGGGGATAGAGCTCCATTGTTCAATTACATGGAAAATAAACTGTATGTCCTAGGTCTCAAGGGCATTAGGAAATAGCTACTGTGAAATAAGTAGGAGCTGGACTCTTGCCTTAAGTTAGCAGTAGCATTTTTCAATTGCAATTTGCTATAGGTATTAAAGTTTAGGTAAGATTTCTATGTAGAATCATAGAATTGTTTGGGCTGGAAGGGACCTTTAGAGGTCATCTGGTACAGCCCCGCTGCAGTGAGCAGGGACATCTTCAACTAGATCAGGTTGGTCAGAGCCCCGTCCAGCCTGACCTTGAATGTTTCTAGGGATGGGGGCCTCCACAACCTCTCTGGGCAACCTGTTCCAATGTTTCATCACCCTCATGGTAAAAAATTTCTGTCTTATATCCAGTCTAAATCTACCTTCCTTTAGTTTAAAACCATTACCCCTTGTCCTGTCACAACAGGCCTTGCTAAAGAGATTGTCCCCATCCTTCCTATAGTCCCCCTTTAAGAACTGAAAGGCTGCAATAAGACTCTCCCTGGAGCCTTCTCTTCTCCAGGCTGAACAACACCAACTCTCTCAGCCTGTCCTTGTAGGAGAGGTGCTCCAGCCCTTGGATCATTTTTGTGGCCCTCCTCTGGACCAGCTCCTTCTTGTGCTGAGGGCTCCAGAGCTGGATGCAGTACTGCAGGTGGGGTCTCACCAGAGCAGAGTAGAGGGGCAGAATCACCTCCTTTGACATGCTGGCCTCACTTCCTTTGATGCAGCCCAGGGTATGGTTGGCATTCTGGGCTGCTAGCACACATGTCCAGCTTTTCATCCACCAGTACCCCCAAGTCCTTCTCCTCAGGGCTGCTCTCAATCCCTTCATCCCCCAGCCTGTATTGATACTGCAGGTTGCCCTGACCCAGGTGCAGGACCTTGCACTTGGCCTTGTTGAACCTCATGAGGTTCTCACAGGCCCACCTCTCCAGCTTGTCCAGGTCTCTTTGGATGACATCCCATCCTTCTGTCATGTCAGCTGCACCACTCACCCTGGTGTCATCTGCAAACTTGCGGAGGGTGGACACGATCCCACTAAGTCATTGATGAAAATGTTAAACAGTACTGGTCCCAATACAGAGCCCTAAGGGACATGACTTGTCAACGGTCTCCATCTGGACATCAAGCCATTGACCACTGCCCTCTGGATGCGATCATCCAACCAATTCCTCATCCGCCGAACAGTCCACCCATCAAATCCATATCTCCCCAATTTAGAGAGAAGGGTGCTCTGGGGGACTGTGTCAAAGGCCTTACAGAAGTTCAGATAGATGACATCCATAGCTCTTCCCTTGTCCACTGATGTAGTCACTCCGTCACAGAAGGCCACTAGGTTGGTCAGGCAGGACTTGCCCTTGGTGAAGCCATGCTGGCTGCCTTGAATCACGTCCCTGTCCTCCATGTGCTTTAGCATAGCTTCTAGAAGGATCTCTTCCATGATCTTCCCAGGCACAGAGGTAAGGCTGACAGGTTGGTAGTTCCCTGCGTCTTCCTTTCAACGTTTTTAAAGATGAGCACAGTGTTTCCCTTTTTCCAGCCCCCAGGGACTTTACCTGACTGCCATGACTTTTCAAATATCATGGAAAGTGGCTTAGCGACTACATCAGCCAACTCCCTCAGGAGTCTGGGATGCATCTCATTGGGTCCCATAGACTTGTGTATGTCCAGGTTCCTCAGGTGGTCACAAACCTGAGCTTCTCTTACAGTGGGAGGGGCTTTACCCCTCTGGTCCCCATCTTGCAGTCTATTGACTCGGGAGGGGTGAGGAGAGGGGTTACCAGTGAAGACTGAGGCAAAAAAGTTGCTGAGTACCTCGGCCTTCTCCTCGTCTCTTGATACTAGGTCACCATTCGTGTTCATTGGGGGGTGTGTGTGTACACTTTCCTTAACCTTCCTTTTCTGTCTGACATACCTGTAGAAGCCCTTCTTGTTATTCTTTGCATCCCTTGCCAAATTTGGCTCTAGCCGTACCTTGGCCCTCCTGACCCCATCCCTACACAACTGGGCAGTGTCCCTATACTCTTCCCAGGATACCTGTCCCTGCTTCCACTGCCTGTGCAGTTCCCTCTTGCTCTTAGTTTGACCAGCATGTCTCGACTCAGCCATGCCGGGCTCTTCCCTTCCTTGCCTGATTTCTTAGACCTGGGATCTGAGAGCTCTTGCACTCTATGGAATGTGTCCTTAAAGATCTGCCAGCTCTCTTCTGCTCCCTTGTCCCTGAGGACTGTTTCCTAGGGGGTCCTTCTGAATAACTCCTTGAGGAGCTGGAAGTTTGCTTTCCTAAATTTTAGGGTCCTGACTATATTCCTCACTTTTCCTTTATCCCTCAGGAGTGTGAACTCCACCAATGCGTGATCACTGTAGCCCAGGCTGACTCCAATCTTGATGTCACCGATGAGCTCATTTGCATTGGTGACCATCAGGTCTAGTATTGCATCCCCTCAGGTAGGGCTGTCTATTACCTGGCTTGAGAAGTTATCCTCAACACATTCTAGGAATCTCCTGGATTGCCTACAACAATGTGTGTTGTTTGTATGTTTTATTCAATTTATGTTTGTATGTTTTATTTAATTTATTTAATGTATGTTTTATTGTTTGGCAGTGAAGCCCACTGGAGGTGTGCAGATATGGTGCTCCTTGCAGAACTGCAGGAGTTCCCTCATGGGGAACTGGAGCTGGGAAGTTTGCTAACTCTGTCACCATCTCCAAATTTGTGCCTCGGTCCTTCCATCGGAGACTTGGCTGAGCCTCACAAATGTGATTTGTTCTTCAGCCTCGAAGCACACTCACGCTCCCACCTGATCTCTCCTCTCTTCTATGCCTAGTAACTAAATATATCTCACTCCTGTGTGGGTTTTTTTTGTGAGGGAGCACAGCTCTCATTGCGAATCAACTTGACAGTCATCAGCTGGACCAGGGTCCAAAGCTCTGCATAATTTCTCTAGGCTCTTGTGTGTCCATTTGCTTCTCCTCTGAGGGAGTGAGACGCATGGGTCATGGAGACTGCTGCCCCTTCCTTCAGCCCTTGGCGTGTAATATAGGTAGCTTGTGCAGAGAGTATGGGCCATGTTACTGTGCCACGGTGCCATTCTGCTACAAGGTCTCACCACCTCAGTGTGTGGCAGGTAAGTACGAAGAAAAGGGAGGGAATGTAGAGCTTTCAGGGAACATTGTAAAGGGAAAGTGGCTGGAGGTAGCTGCAATCTAGTCCAGGTAAGCCATAGTTTTTAGTGGCTTATCTACTCACTTATTACCTGGTGATTCAAGCTTTACCTTAGGGGAAGAAAAGGTTGAAAGGTATGCAATGGACCCAGGGCCTTAAACCTGGGAGAATTAGCTAGCCTGAGGGACCAGGGGAAAAGCAAGATTGCAAAGAGAAGAAACTGGCAGGCAAGTGTTAAGCCTCCTCCCTTTGGGCAGAAGTGTTGGAGGGAGGAGAGAAGAGGAGGGAAATTTCAAGGATTTAGAGGCTTGGTTGCCTTGGGGAAATGCAGCCTAATAAAAAGGATTTCAAGGGCAACTTGAGCTGGCTTATTTTCTTGTGAGGAAAGAAACTGCAGGTTGTCAGCCATGTTGTGAACACCCCTCATTCTTCCTAGTCAGGGAGTGGAGAGACTGATCTTGGACCTGCCCTGGCCTGCTGGCACTTCACTGCCAGGTTAGAAGGAGATGCCTTTTCCCAGCAGCTGTTCTCTGCAGCAGCCTTTGTCATGCAGGAGGTCAGGCTAGGTGGTCTGCTCTGCTGGTCCTTTCTGGCCCAAAACACTGCTGAAATCCATTTTCCCTCAGCAGAGCTTGCCTTGCAGCAGTTCAGTTTCAGCTGACTTTGGGCGTGACCTTGCTTAGGCATCTCCGTAGTAGGGGGAAGGAGGACTGACTTCAAACAGGTGAGAATCAGGTTTTGTGCCTTCATGATCCTGATGGCTCTTGTGCCTTGGAGGCTCCCTGCACTCTGGTTGCTCTGGTTGCTCTACCTGGAGCCCAGCAAGACAGGAAACTGGTGAGGCAGAACAGAGGTGGTTAAAAATCAACAGGGTGTACGAGGCAGAGATAATGTGCCCTTCTCTCAGAAAGGGAGGGGAATGACTGCCAGGGCTGTTTTTTCAAGACCTTAATTTCATATAACAATGCCTGAATATGAAACTCCCTCTTTTTAGCAACTGACTGTTGAGGAGCATCTACTTCTGAGTTTTATTTTCCAGGCTGCATGTTAAGTCTGTTTATAGGCACAGTTGCACAGTACAGGGAGACCAGTTCTCCTTTGCTGCTTACAACAGCAGGGCAGAATCGCAAGGCTTTCCACAAGCTTGGGCTTGATAAGCTGCCAATACCCACCAAAGCGTAGCTCATTTCTGCTTGAAATCAGGCTGGACTGTACACCAGCACCAACACTAGCTTTGCCTGCCTAGGCTGCCAAACTTGCTGCCCACTGCCAGCAGCTGAATTCCCTCCCCAGTGCAGACAAGGTCTAAGTAACACGCTGCAGAGCAGCAGCATCTGTTTGCACATTGGACCCTGCAGTGCTGGGAACTCTGAGTGGCAGGAGGGCTGGGCTGCTTCTAAGGGTTGTGCAAAATGGGACTAAGGAAAACCTGACAGTGGATTTGGTTTCATCGTGTGGAGTCTGTTTCCTAAACGCAAGGTTTTTTAGGGGTGAGCATGTTCAAAAAGTTACAAATCACTGCACTTGATTAATTCCAATTTCCGGGCCAAAGCATGGGCAACTAATTTGATTTGGGCAGAATAATAAAAATAATACAGTATTTTTCTTAATCACCTACTTCATGATCTCATTTCTGAATGAACTGGATGACCTATACTGTCTTTCTAGATACTTCTAAAGCCCCTTTCACCATAGACTTGACCTGCTCCAGAGGAATTTTTTCTCATTCCCCTCAATATGACAATACGATATCAGGCCTGCTTGGTGCAGAGTGAACGAGTGAACACATGAATAGCACTTACACAAAGTGCATAAAAGGTTGCATGTGTTTTGTCACATCTTCTATGTGATGTGTGGTATTGTCCCTGTTTTACCTGACCACTAAAGGAATTGGAAAGAAAGACAGACGCTCAGCTGAAGCAGAGCAGGGCAGAAAAATGTTATTCTCCATACCTTCCACCTTTGCTGTAGTTGTTAAATGGTGACCCTTCCCCGCACCATCTGGATTAAGTGATTGGGTTCAAACTAACAAAAGCCTGTCTATCCAAAGTTATCCATTCTCGTACATCCTGGCACCTCAAAATCCTGATTGGGATCAAGAGGACTTCTCAGCTGGTAATTTTTGCAGGTTCAGAAATAAGAAATATTGGCTTGTGAAAGTGTTTAAGCACATCTAGAACCTGATTTGGATTAAGCTGAGGGAGCTTTGTAGAAGTCTGCTATAGTCTATGTTATGAAAGAATAAATAATATTATCTACCAGAAGTACGAAATGGTGAGGTAAATGAACCTCCTGACTTTGTGAGGATCACTTGGGCCATTTCTAATGGCCACCTGTCTTTGTTCCCTCTGTTTCATACTTGGGGATTCAGCTTGTGTGCAGAGATGATACCTCTGCCCTTGCAAATGGGGTTGCATGGCAAGTCCTCTCCAGGGCAGGTTTTGTTTTTCCTTCCTGTCTGTCAGTGGCTTCAATTAAGAGATTCCACACCAAGTCATCGCAGTTGTTCATTACGCAAGGAATGAGGCTCATTTTTTCAAAAACACTTCAAAAATATTCTGAAAATCTGGGTTTGTGTTGTGTACTACTGATTTCCTCTTGTAAGCTTTTGTAGGCTTCTTATATTGGCTAGTCTACCCATTGAGGATAGCATTATTTTCTTCCTCTTCTTTATTTAAAATGTATACTCTTATAATATTTGACTATTTGATAACCAGCTTTTCCAGTCCCAAGCTTCCAAAAGCGGAAGGCTCCCAAAACATGAGGTTAGATTAAAAAATCATGGCACTTCTTTATCAAAGGAGGGATTTGCTTTTCAGTGCTGAGAATTTGGAGTATTTAGGGATATGGTCATGTAATATTGTCGAGATATTGTTCTTGATCTTGAGGGAGAGATTTATTTCCCCTAGAAAGCAAAATACAAACCAAAACCCACTCTTAACTTCCATGAAAGAGCGTGTCCTCACCTCCTGAGTGAGTAGGGAAGCAAAGTTAGGAAACATAACTGTCCTCATTGTAGCGGGAATTCTGGCAATGTTGAATGTCAGGTGACAAGTCCCTGGGCACTGCTTTAAAATAATGCTTTTTTTTTTTCTTCAATTGGGCATATGGTTCCAAATAATGAAGAAAAATGAGGTGAGTGTTAGCTCAGCGTGTGAAACCAAACCTATACCTTCTTTTGCTGCTTGTGCTTCTGACTCACTTTGAAATAACACACTGAGCATAGGTCTTGTCCATAAAAAAACCTGTGTGGCTTGAAATGTATAAAGGTGCCCTGGAGTAAAAATGTGCTCACATGGCAAAAGCTGGACAGGCTTCATGGTTTTTGCTTTCATCTTAGAGTATTCTCTTTGAGCTCAGGCTTCTCTGGGGCTGCTGGCAAGTAAGCACGTGCTTGTACACACCGCTAGCTTAGCAGGGTGCCTCGGTGCTGGCTGGTTTTGCCTGTGCTTGTACTGTTGCAGAGTGGCAATCCCAGGAGGCACAGAGAGCTTGCTGCAGTTTTTCTGGTTTCTTTAAAAGCCTGGACTTCAGAGAGGCTCTGATCAAGGTGAGCTTTCCTTCCTGCCCCCACCTGCATAGCTGTTTTCCACACAGTTCGCAGACAGGGAGTGAGGTGCCTCTCCAGGCCTGCCAGGTTGTAAGCTGACCCAGTGGGTGACAGCAGAGCCCCCAGTGCTGTTAAAAATGTGCTCTGACCCCACCTGAAACTGGCTGTTTCTGTTTGCCCTGATGATAAACAGTGTGGTAGTTGGTAAGTGCAGTCTTTGGGCCATTTTTACCAGAGGGTGCAGACCTTGGCAGTGAATTTTGGGATCCTATTCTGAGAATCTGAAAGGCTGTCAGCTTATATAAAGTCTTATGCAAGAAATTATTCTAGGGAGAATTCAAAGCTGAATTTTTCCTCCCACCTGTGGCTATCCATTACATTTTGCCTACGTGTTCTTTCCATGCCTTTTTTATTCTTTAGTGAACTTAATACCTAAGCTGCTGAGCACATTAGTAATGCTTGATTGCATCTTCTAGCCCCTGTGCTTCAGCACCGTAGCTCTGTTATTACAGAAGTGGGATTGTCCTTGGCCTCTTAATCAGCTGCTCTATGAGCAGGAAACAACATCTCATTATATCTTTTACTGACTGTGATTGCTAGGTGTTGCTTTGTGAAATGAGAGAAGGAAAAGGCTCTTTTATGGTATTTGGCCTATCTCCTGGGTATTTATAGGTCTACCCTGCCTATAAATAAATGTGTAACAGGAATTGTCTCAGTGCAAGTTATTGATGGACTTAGTCTTGTGCCAGCATGGCCTCTACTCTGAGCCATTGCAGGCTTGAGTGAATGAATGCGGTCTGGGGGCCTGCTGCACCACCGATATGGGATGCTGGGTGCTTTGGGGGCATGGGGTGTGGGCGCCTTGTGGGGAATGGTGCTTCCACTACAGGAAGCAGGGGACTTGCATGGGAGCACACTATCAGGGCCTTGGGTGCACCTTATAGCAGATGTAGGACCACAAGAGACACCCATTACTGCTGGCTTCTGAGCCGGCTTTCACTTAAATCAGGAGCAGGAACAGGCTGCCCAGGGAGGTGGTTGAGTCTCCGTCCCTGGAGGTATTTAAAAAAAGGGTAGATGTGGTGCTTGAGGATATGGTTTAGTGGTGGAATTGGCAGTGATAGGTTAGCGGTTGGACTCGATGATCTTAAGGGTCTTTTCCAACCTTAACGATTCTGATTCTATGGTTCATATGAACTAGTAGGACCTGTGCTTTGCAAGTTCTTGCCTGTCTCATGTGCCATACCTTAGATTAAACTGATCAGGTACAGTGATGGAAAGTCCTGTCTTTCGTGGTACGCTTTTATCTCTGTGGAGAAACTGTATGGTGCTGTACTGTAACAATAAAGCAATAGAAGTATAGATAACAGCTTTTGTGTATGGGGGGAGTATGTAGTCTAACTGACGTTTTCTCTCCCTCATACTTCAAACCTCTGCAAGACGGATTTCATTGAATAAAGAGTTTCTTTCCTTGATTCATCTGTTTAGAAGGACCGTCCTTCTGGTGTGATTAGTGACAGGATACTGTATGCTGCTTCATCCTGCACTTTACTCTGAAAGAACTGCTGATGTTTCTATACAAATTGTGCACAAATATTGCGCTGCTGCTGAGGGAAGGCTCAGTATGTCCTAATGGTCAGAAGTGATTTGCACTTTAATTTTTCAATTTAGCATTGAAGCATTAGTCCAGATATATTTTGAAAGAAAGGGACTTCCACTCAAGCTCCTACAATACTTCTGCTTGCCTCTTAGATATCTCCTGTGTGGCTATTTGAGAGAGGTCTGTATAATAGGTATCTAAGCAAAGGTGGCTAATAGGTAGAGAATACAAGTGAAAAACAATTCAGATACACAAGCATTTCTGCTGGAAAACTAAACCTAAGAATTGTGCCTATCTGGTGTAGAAATGGAAGACTGCAGTATGACTTGCATAAAGTATACCGTTGAGGCTGAGAAAATTTAGCCCAAAATTTCAATTTTGGATTCTCAGAGAGAACTGAAAATAATCTATGGATAAGACATTGCTGACCCACAGTTATTTGCTAAATAATATTAATGATAGTAATTATGGCTAATCCAATAGTTCAGGGCTTTTTCAGAAATATTTATCAAATTAGAATGAAGGAAACTTTATCAGATTAAATAGTTTTCCACCAGCCACTCAACAGGATATACATGGGACTGATTTTAAGTCACTTAAATTTTAAATCAACAACCTTAATATTGTCTTTTAATTCAGTGACTTTAATTACTTTTTTTGTACTTGTATTTTCCCAAATCAAGAGTTGCGACACTAACTATAAAATGTTTTTATTTAGTTGTTGTAATCAAATAAAAAACTTTACACAAAATGGGGGGGAGGTTAGCTAATAAGAATATTCTGTAGCTCTATATATTCAAGCAACTATATAAAAATAATTTTTTTTGCATTCTAAAATTCCCATTGTAGTAGATTTAGGAAAAGGTGAATGAAACTTTTCATATTTATGGCATAATTAACCTTTTACTTACTTTTTTATCAAGATAATTTGGAAGGAGACTGAAATGCAGATTCATACATTGAAAACCAACATTCTAAATGGTTTCTAATATGACTTAATAGGTTTTCCACACTGAACAAGTTTTGAAATCTTCAGTAGAAGTTGCACTCCACAGAATTCTGGATAACAGCAGTGAATATGCCAATATAGAAACTCTGTAGGTGCTGACATTTGAATGAATAGAAACTTTCTTAATTCAGGAAATGGTTTTTCTTACTTTATTTATAAAGCAGGATATGATAATTTAGTTAAATGTATTTCACCCCATTCTTTCTATAAAAAAATTTAACTTGTTCAACTACTTACAAAAGCTCACTGATTCAATAAATTACAGTTTTCAATTGCTTAATTTATAGTATTATAGTTAATTGTTAACATTTGTTGTTTTAAGTATATTTGAGATATAAAATAGGTTCATTTTTAAAAGTGTAATAATATAATCAGAGAAAGATTTAATTAAAATGAAGACCTCTGTTCTAATACTTTGAATGATCGATTTTTCTCTACGTGGTTTACTTACTAAAAAAATGCAGTTTCAAAAAAGATAAAGCTACCTCATTAAATATAAAGATTGCTGAAATAAAGGAAAATAACAAGTAGTCAGCAGTGATTACAGCAAATTGCTGTGGGTGGTTTGGAATAAGAGCTCAGGTTTCTAATAGCAATAGAAATCTAGTTTTCCCTCATGTTAAAACTAATTTAAGAGGTTTATTTATTGCCTGCCTGTACTTTAAATTACTGGAATGTATTTAAACTCTGTGCAGGAGATAGGTGTTTAACTGGTGTTGGATGTATGCCTGTTCTGGATGGGGACTTCACGTGGCAGTAGGTTCTCTCCCTCCTCACATGGCCTAGAGTGTGTTTACGGCATGGGGCAGTACCAATGGGATGCACGTTGCTGGTGGCAAATCCACCTCTGCTTACTTTCTTCCATGCAGCAGCTCTGTGAAGTTCAAAGTTATGCTTCATTATGTTGAGTCAGTTAGATATGTGAACGTCTTACAAACTGGGGAGCCGTAACTCATAACTCTGATTTTAAAAAAAAAATTATTTAATAAGTTAGTCTTTATTCAGCTCCATTTTTGGCCCTGGAAGGTTGAATTGGCAGGCAGAAGTCTTGGGATATTGCTTTGTTTGCTTAATTTAATTCCTTCCTCTGTTGTTTCTGACATTGTCACTCTTTGCAGCTTTGATCAAAGAAAGCTTTGAAACCTTTCTCTTCAGCTCTTAAGAAACTAAAACTTCAGATGAACTAACTTCATAAATGTAGAGCCCAACTCCTTCCTGTTTAAAGTCAGCCCTTCTCAGTGTGGAAACATGCATGTCTTCAATGAGGAATCCAAACCAGAGAATTAGAAGGTTTGGTTCATCCAAAAGAATTCTGCAAAGTAATCTTGTAAAATCATGTAAATAAAAACATGGGTTCAGAAAACCTTTTTCATGTATGTTTAACAGAAATTAAACGAGACTTTCTTTGCCTGCTTTTATTAATGTAGACTTAGTGGAAATTTGAAGTTACATTGTGAAAAGACAGGAGGTAAACAGAAGGATAAAACTGGAAATAACCATATTGACTGAGCCCATCTCAGGCTGACTGAAGTGCAGACAGTAGGCAAACAGATTCACTAATGGATCCATTTTACTGCCTTAGCTCTCGTAATTTATCCTGAATCAGGCTCTGCTATTTTAACAGTTGCCTTCATTTTATCCCTCTCAAGCAAAATAGTGTGTATCTAACACTTTTGACAGTGATACAATCCAAATTTGCTTGTCTGTCTTTATAGTTTGTTACAAGATGACAGCATTTGTACTTTCTTTGCTTTCTTTCCCTCTCCAAATTATGGTCAAGTAGCCTCAATCTCTACTGCTTTCTTCTACTGTTGATGCTTAATGTTGGAGTAATATGACAAACTGGACAAAACCACAGAAAGTTTCCTTAGGATAAAAAGGAAACTTGAATATGTGTGTGGAGTATTTGGTCATACATCTTTGCCTTTATTATTATTATTATTATTGTAAACACCCATTTTTAATAGAATTATAATTGCATAGCGTACTCTGATCATTGACATGCTATATGAATTCACTCTTTTGTCTTAATCTTGGGCTCAGCAAGATCATTGGGTCAGGATACTGTCAGATGAAATAAATTACCTTTAAATAAAAGATTGAATACTGGCAGAAATATTCAAGGTAGGTTATGTGTTAAGTTTCTTCTTTTCCATGTTGTTCCTAATGTTGTGAAGAATTTATATCTGAAGATTGTTTACACTTTTTTGTCTAGCAATTAATCCCTCATGGACAAGGAGTTAAAGGCATTTTTGTAAGTCCTTCTAAACAATTGATTTGTTGGCTTCTATCCAGGGTAGAGTCAACTGATCACTCCTGATTCCAAAGGAGATGGCATTGGCTGCGTAACCTTGAAAATGGGTTGCATCTTTTCTTATATAAAATTTACATCACTGTAGGTGATCCTTTAATTGCATTGCACATCCTATGTCTGTCTGTGGTTTCATCAATTATTCAGAGATATTGGCCTCATGTCAGTGTAACAATCACTGCACTTGATAGCTTTAGGAAGGATATTTTTGGCCTGAGGAAGAATTTTCTTTGTCATCACAGTAAGACCCAGGAACTCCAGTCCTGCACCAGGAACCATTGTGGTAGATAATAAACAAATATGTAACAGAAAAACACTCAGTGAAGGACAAGCCTACAATCGAAATAAGCTGAAAGGTCTATACCAAACAGGCAGCCGAAACCATGTTCGAAGGAAGAACCCTCAGTATTACAATGAAGTTGTCACTATGCCAAATGATTTTGTGATATGCTGTAGGTCTACCTAACCACATAAACGTGTATTTATATATGTCACAGACAATATATATGTTTCATATCAGATTTTTAGATGAGGATTATAAATCCCCTTTGTGTCTTTTTAGATATACAATATTAATAGCTCACTTTAATAGCACCAACTCGATTGTTTACAGGCTGGATGGCTTCCTAGCCCGTTTCTCCTTCGCTCTACCTGTCAGGTACATAGGCTGGCAGCAAAATGTTTTCCTTCCAGGGAATTTCTGTTACAGAAGCTTCTGTGGTCAATACTCACCTGAGCCAGAGTTCATTGGATTTCCCCTGTTCCTTTCTGTGTGCCTTTACTGCTCACAGACACAGAGAAGGGAATGGGGAAATAAGAAAGTAACTCTGAATCTAGTAATACAGAAGTAAAATTGTAAAGAACTCAAAGACCTTCTTCTTGGAGAAGAGGCAGCGTTCAGCTAAACAATCTGTTTTGCACAACAAAAGAACGGGAGGTTCTCAGTTAAATTAATAAAAATTCCCTCCCAGCTGACATTGATTTAAAGATGAAATTACTACCTTCATCTACATGACAGATAAAAGAGAATACGCACTTAAATGTTGATAAGGTTGGGAAGTGTTAAGCCAAAAAGAGGAAGTGTCATTATTAAGAATTAAATCCAGTAAGATGAAAATTTAGAATAAATACAAGAGTATAATTAGTAATCAGACATCTGAAATGCATAGAAGTATAGAGTGCAAGGGAAATGTTATCCTTTTTTTACAGCTGAAATACCAACAGGAACAACCCACTTGAAGGCTACCTACTGAATGTCTTGCAGGGCCAGGGATGTATTGTGGGTTAGCCCCAGCAGGGAGCTTAGCCCCACCAGCCGCTCACTCACTCCTGTCCTAGTGGGATGGAGGAGATAATTGGAAGGGCAAAAGTGGGAAAACTCGTGGGTTGACGTAAAGATAGTGTAATAGGTAAAACAAAAGCTACATGTGCAAACAAAACAAAATAAGGAATTCACCCGCTACTGCCCAGCAGGCAGATGTCCATTGCTTTCTGTCTTCTGGAAAGCAGGTCATCATCCCACATAATGTTTCCTTGGGAAGACGAACACCATAACTCCAAACATCCCTCCCTTCCTTCCTTCTTCCCCCAGCTTTATATGCTGAGCATGATGCCATATGGATGGAATATTCCTTTGGTCAGTTGGGCTCAGCTGTCCTGGCTGTGTCCCCTCCCAACTCCTGGTGCACCCCCAGCCTGCTCGCTGGTGGGGTGGGCTGAGAGGCAGAAAAGGCCTTGACTCTGTGTAAGCGCTGCTCAGCAATAGCTAAAACATCTCTAAGCTTTCAATGCTGTTTTGGCCACAGATCCCAAACATAGCACCATACAAGCTATTATGCAGAAAATGACAGCCCAAACCAGTACAGTATAAAATATCCCTTGCCTTTTGAAAGTACAGAGGATAGAATTCTTGCCTGTAGCATTAGGAGTGACTCGAATTGTTACATGACACCAAAAAAAATTCTTGGTATGAACGAGGAAACTCCTGGGGATCTGGCTCCATTTGCTTAATTTTATCCTTATTTTTGCTTCTTTACATAATCATGTGCTTTGTTTGCTTGGCGCTTTTTTTTTTTTGTTAATGTTGGTCTATGGTATAATAAGTCTATATTGTGTATTTCATTAGGCTTATTTTGAGCTGTGCTGTCGCTGGCCATGTTGTGTAGCTGTGAATATTTAGTATCTGAAGTCCCCATTGGCCTGTGTGAGAAGCAGGAGAAAAGGATCTCAAAAAGCAGGTTTTCTTCGTCAGGTGTACAAGCAGGATATCGCCTCTAACGTTTTACTCTTTGGGTTTGTGCATGTGGCCCCTTGGTATCAGAGAAGGCAGAAGTTTTGAGGGCAACAGTAACATCTTTTATTAGACCGCTGAAATATTCAGAATAAGGAAGACTATCAGGCTCATGAGAGGCTTAGCTGAAAGAGGAATGCAGATAACCTGCCTTCAGACAGAAATGAAGAACACAAATATTCAAATTAGAGACGTAGTCTTGCATGAAGTCCCTTCCTTTCCACATGCTTTCTAATTTTGTTGCAAGGAGTTTTTGTTTGGAAATGGTTTCTCCTTTTCTATCTATCAATAGCTACTTCATGAACATGCAGTCATAAAGTGTTTTTGTAAGGCATTCTGATTGTCCAAGGCCACCTGTGCCGGAGTCCAAGGGAGCATGGCTTGTACACCAAGAGACTAAAGCAAGTGTGAACTGGAGAGGATGAATATCCTGATTTTAAAAATCCTGCTGATTGTTGCATTTCTGAAAGGACTCATCTCCTCCAATGCCTCATGTGTCAGTTATGCCATCGTCAGCTCCCAGGACCAAAATTTGAAGTGATGGGATACGAGTTACTTGCTGGCAAGAGGGCTGGTAGATATGTGTAGCCATATGCGACCATATGAGTCAGAACAAAGACTATTTAACTTACCATTATTTACTGGATGTATTGAGGGAAAAGACTGACAGTTTTGGTTTCCTCAGTTTAAGCTCAGTGACTATATACTAATAAGTTAAACAGTGCCAGAGGCTATTCCCAGATGTTGAGTATGACTTTGTTTATAATGCTCAGCTGCTGTCACTGACCTGTTTTGGCCCCTGCCAACTAACCCTCTCACAGACAATTCACGTGCACAGCTTGAAAGTTAGCAAGGGCCAAAATGTTTTGGACTATAAGAGAACTGGGCTATAAAAGTAGGTGAAAAAGGGCCAGTCTGTACTAGAGAACAAGTGTTGGGCACATTTACCTTCCTGGTGTAGACATTAGGTATCTAGTGTATAATGTACTTTTGTCAGCAGTCCATGGTAAAAAAGTTGTGCTGTACTTGTAATGAATTAACCAGAGCCAAGTCTAATGTGGCATTTTTGGTCATTATACGTGGTTCTGACAGGAAGGTTTGGCAGATTCTGGTGTTATTTTTCTTTTCAGAACAGGTCATCTTCTGCATCATGTAGTTTGTGTATCATCATCATCTGTATGAAGATGAAATAATTATATTAGTGGTGCTTTGATTTGGTTTCCTATTAAATAATAGCTCCCCACCTGGAAGCTGATCCTGCTCGTTACCTTGTTTCATATTGGAGAAGACTGCAGGTACATGAGAATGGTAGCAGAGAAATGGGACTCTAAAATTTTTAAAAGAACCTGACCATTACTCTTCTGAAATGCCATCATAATTCTTGAAAAGAGTTTTACCTCAGCTGCTTCCAGTCCTCCAGTTGGTTGCTTCGTTTGGGGCCACCTCCTTGGACTACGCCTCCCATGATGCACCCACAGCCCTTGCTGTCCCCTCCCTGCAGGCATGGGGTGTCTGGTGCCTCCAGGCAGTCACCTGCCTGTGCTGATTCACCTGTGATGATACCTGCTAGGAAACTTCTTTTCAAGCAGTCAGACATTTTTCTGCATAGTATTTTGGTCAAAATCCTGCCCTTCCAATCTTCCCAGCCTGTTGTGGTTTCTAAAGAGAAGCCAACCAGCCCAAGTTAATGGCTTTAAATCTTCACTCGGCTCTGACAATGTTCTGCAGCACAGGAGAAATCCGCTACCCCCAGCTGATAGGTAGGGAAACCCAGGCATGTTGTCTAATCCATGGTGAATAGCAGAGCTTGAGAACAGAGTCCAGGTCATGTGCCCCACTGCCAAGTATGCTAGAATAGGTGACTTAGAGGTGAAAGGCTACAGCTGTGAGACAGCCAGTCCTCCCTGATTAGCAGTGATTAACATTCCTGACAAGCCTGCCCAGGCTTATGTCAGGTAGTCATGATTTACTGCATGTTGGGGTCTTTATATAAGGCTTTACATGCCAGCTGTAGCAAGCGCAGGTGCTTTCAACCCTGAATTTTAATTTGTATTTTTTTAAAGTCTCTTGATTTAAATAAGGAATATTCCTCAATGTTTTTACAGGAATAACGTGGAGATATGTAATTTATTCTGGAAGAGGTGAACTGCTGTTAAAGCTCACTAAGGCACTGAACAGATTTGTCTAAAAAGAGAAAACTGAACCCAGAACTGAACTTTATAATTCAATTTCTTCCTGTACTGACACAATAAAGCAGTGGCAGCTACTGCATCACCCAAGCTTCCCTGCCTGCAGTGGTTTAGCTTTCCTGCCTCCAGTAACAAGGTACCTCCCCTTCTAACGCAGCAAAGCTAAATTTAGCCCCTGCAGAGTGCACATTTCCTATATTTAGTGTTGTGAAAGTCAGACTTCAGCAAGGAACTGGCTAAACCATGAGGTGTTCTGCAGTCCAGGAGACAGAAATAGAAACATAGCAAAGTGCCTCCTTGGGTTTTCCCCCTCTGGCCAGGCAGCAATGACAATGAAGTGGCCTGTTCAGGGCTGGGCTTTTTTAAAATAGATATATATCATAGCAGTTATCATGAGATTCCTTGAACGTGAGCAAACAGAGAGCCACAGAGCTCAGTGCCACTGGGAGGACGCGGAGCATAGCTGCTGCCTTTGTGACGGAGGGAGGCTGCTAGCAGCTCACCCAACCCTGGCAGCCTGGTGGGGGCACGGCAGTGGTGGCTCTGGCAGGCTAACGCAGCATCCCCAGGTGCCAGGCGCGCTGCAGGGGTGATGTAGTCTGCGTTTTATTCCTTTGCCCTACAGCTGTGTATGCGGATATGTATGATATATGCAGAAATATGCATGTGCTTGTCTATACAGAAAAAGCCCTGTTCTCATTAATCCAAAGATTGCCTAGTATCAGCTTGGCAAGATTTGTAAGGCAATCCAATACCGTTTATTAAGCCAGGTGATGTACTTGGGAGAGAAATGGGAAATTTGGGGGCATTCTCCTTTGGGTCTTGAATCAGAGCCAGTGATGCAGGCCACAGCTATGGATTACAGCAGGGGTGGAAACATGTTGTGGCTTTTACCTGCTTGGCCCCTGACCAGATGGATGAGTGGGGTGGGCACGCAGCACCCCAATAGTGTGCACTCCCTCCGCATGGCTCCACAACGGTCCCCGGGCCCCCGAGCACGGTGGGAACCACTGGAGGGCTCACAGGCTGGGACTTACCACGTCTAAAAGCAAACTCTAATTCAAATTGTAAGATGTGCTGGCATTGAGCTGCTTTTGTGCTACTGGCAGAGATTAACAGTTTTAATATAAATGGATATCCAACGATCACTTCAGAGGACCTCTTGGGTACTGCAAGCCATGCGACTTAATTCCTGTGTGAATCAGAAAGCATCTTTTGGACAAACATCAGATCGATTTGTTTGAGCAAATCACTGTTGGTTTTTTAATTCAAGTCTGCAGGATCTGCACCTTAAACAAGATTGGATTAGAATTTGATCAAAAAGGCTGGTACATTACAGAGACAAAGCCTTGTGGGAGCCTGTTTTCAGAAGAAATGTAAATGTTCTAGAAAGAGAAGCGTACAGGGCTAGAAGATTCCTGAAATGATCCCTTGCTATCATAGCCATCAGGCCATACAATGGTAAAACTTTCCTAAACTGATCTGGTTATTTCCTAAAAATAGTAATATTTTTTTTGCCCCCAGTAGTCCTCCTGGGAGGCTCTTCCAGAACATCATAGGTAGGACCATTTTCTAATTTCCAGTCTAATTGTGTTGTGGCTCATTTATTCCCATTTGTTCTTATGCCATTTGCTCTTCATTAGCTCTTTTTCCTCCCCGATGTATCTCCTCTATAAATATACCTGGTACAATCATATTTTGTACCAGCCTTTGCTTGGCTGGGCTAAACAAGCAGAGCTCTTCAAATTGCAGATTCTAAAATAGGACTGTTGCCACAAGGCATAAATACTTCATTTTTCTCCTTCTTTTACCCCTTTGTCCATTAGAGAACATTGCACAAGTGGGGTTACTATGGCATGGGGAAAATTTGCCATTATGTCTTATTATGAAGTGTGGCATCAGAGTAGTTTCCTGAGACAGAGCATTGCACCAAGAGAACCATTTTATGATGCAAATTGCTGGGTACTTGTCTAGATGGGCCATTTGCCTTTTCTAACACCTTGATGTCTAATTTTTTTATGCCAAATACCATAGTTGCTACAGACAAAATTGTACTGTTATAAGGCAAGGAGCGCGACCTCAGAAAAGGATTGAAAAGCAGAGATAAAGAGAGCAGAGCCTTCAAAACATCTAAAATTTTCCTAAATTTTCTGTGAGATGCAGGAGTATATTAAAAGCATTCAAGACAGCATTCACATATTAGTTGCTTCTCACATACGGGCTTGCACTTGGAAAGGGGAAAATGTTTCTAGTCTTGTGACAGTATCCCAGACTGGAATGAGCCCTCTGTTCCTTTTGCCTCTGTCTCCTGGCTGAGTTTCTGTGCATGTTATGAGTTGCCATTGATGGCTTTTGACCACTCCTTTCAGCTGGGCGCCAACAGCATGGAGCTGGCAGGCAGTGAAAACTGAATCTGTGTAGGAATGAGAAGAGAGAAGCATCTCTGAAGAGCAAAGCTGAGTCCATGCAGCAAAGCAGAGCTCGTGGCTGAGAACAAACACACAGTCAGTCAGTAACCACTGCTGGCTATGGAATCATGAAACCTGAACTGTCCTGGGGCGGAAGGTGTTTGTTGCACACTGAGGCCACAAATGACAGACACAAAGACAATCCTGCACTGCTCAAGTTCCAATTTAACTTGTCTGCTACCCGTAAAGCACACTCTGACTTGAGCATTCATTCATTTACACAAGCATTAAGTGTATCTGCAAAAGTATATCTATCTTGACATACTTTGGCCTCATGTTCAGTGCAATGCTTTGATAAAAAAGGGGAGTGAAAGGACATTATTTTAGCTGGAGGCCGAAAGCTGCTAGAAAGGGATGGAAAGGGAAGGGGATTTCACACTGAAGGTAATTAGAGAAGATGAGTACTTAAATTAAGTGAATGCTTCACTGCGCTTAGAGTTAATGGTGAATTTCACTGGTTAGGGAAAAAAAGCTGAAATGTTGCTGCTCAGATTTGTGTTAATAATTTTTTTTACATGCTACTAAATGACCCAACTCACTTTGTCGTGGGAACAGAGTAGTAATGATCCAACCAGTGTCCTGAAGACTCCAAGTAAGACTCAGTACAAAGCCAGCTCTGTGTAATGTGGCAAGACAGCATGTAAATGATTTAATATTATGTCACCAGTAGATCCAAGAGCCAAAGGAAATGGAGGCCTTGTTGGGCAAACAGTGCTCAAGAGCTAGAATCACAGCTCCAGTAACTTGTAGTCTGAACAAGCATAATGGAGAAACAAGGGAGGATGTGGCATTGAACTAGATGGGAGGTGAGAAGCGATAGCAATGTGGTATGGTGTGGGAGCATGTGCCGCTCCAGCAAGCATTCATGGCGCACAAGCAACCTTACCCCTCCTCCCAATCAATCCGCACTTAGAGAAAGGTGATGGAAATTAAGTGAAATACAGCTGCTTCTGTAGTAGAGTCTAGCAGCAGAGTGATTGCAGGCAGCTTCCTATGGCCTGGCTGTGTGGCAGTTGCCAAGGTGATGTCTAAAAGCTTAGCTCCTGTAGCCTGTACGGTCCTGTCTGCAGCATTGCCTTGCTTCAGCTGCCAGGTCCAGGCACAGCCTGGGGTGGAGCCGCTCTGGCCAGTGCTGGAGCACCTTCAGAGCGGTGTCACCTGCCCAGGGCCAGCTGGGAGCTCCCTGTGGCTCGAAGCAGAGGTGCTCAGGGAGTTCTGGCCAGGGTGCACCCACCTAGACAGTAACGAAGCTCAGCTTTCACCTGGGCCTCAAGCCTTTGCTGTTTCTCTGTATCATGTGGCACTAAAGCCATGGTGAAAACTAGCTCCGCTCAGGTCTGTTGCCAAATTCCCGGTGACTCTAACGAGGCCGGGATTTCAGCCTGGCAAGCTATCCAGTAATGCCATCTTCACAGTCATAGCCCAATTAGCCTAAAGATGCAAAACCCTTTGTGATTTTCTCCTTCGTGTTCCTAGTTCACCTGCTAACTAGCTACTGAGTACCAGTTGCCCTTTTTCTGTCTCTCAGGTACTTCTGTTGCCAAAATGTCTCCCTCCCTGGCAGGCAACATGAGGGACGATGGCACCCCTCTCTCCTTCCCCAGATGGTCACTGCTGTCTCCTCCTCAGCCACCAACTGCTGAATGTGAAAAGATTCATGACATGAGTGTTGACATAGTGAGAGGCTGAGAAATTCCCTGGCTTGTAGTACTGTCCTCAGCCCGACCTTCCTCTTCATCTATATTTTCGTTTGCCGCTCAGGGTGGAGGAGTGTGGCCGTGAGTCATCCTGGGGGCTGATGACTCATATTTTCAGTCAGAGCCATCAGCGTGCTGAGGGTTTCTTGAGGCTCTGCCCAAGCCTTCATGCCCGGAAGCTCAACAGAGGGAGGGGACTCTCTCCATTGGGGGTATGCGCACGGGTTTTCCTCATTGTGATTTCTAGCCCCCAGTTGTCTTTTCTTTCTATTGCATTGTTTCCTCCTTGCCAGTAGCATTTCCCTCCCCCACGATCTACCTCTGTGCTTTTCAGTTCCAGACTGAATCTGCCTGTTTTCCATATATGCTAACATTTTCCTTTAACATCCTGTATTATTCTTCTACTCAGAAGAAGCCCACTAGTATTTACTGTCTATATGAGATGTTGCTCTGTCATGGATTGAACAGCCTGTGTTCATGTGCTTTAGGTTGTGCTAAGAAATACTAGGTTCTTTTGAGCGCTCAGTTGCTAAAGCATACATGTTGCTGTATGTACAGCTGGTACACCATGGGTTAAACGAGCTGCTTTCCAACTGTGCATCTGTGATGCTTAAAATACCCATGCAGTCCCCAACCGAGGTTTGCATATCATCCATGGTGACTGGCTGAAGCAGCTGCTAGGCCCAAGCATTACTTGTCTCCTTCTCTTGTTTGAGATTCACCTTCACATCAGACTACATCAGTATCAAGAAGCAGAACGTGGGGGATCTTGGGGAGCAATAGCGGCTAGGAGGTTGTCCACAGCTGAGGGGGGTCTGCTCTGAAAGGATGTCATGAGAGACAATCATGAGATGGTTGGTGAGAAGTTGCAGGAAGAATTCTGCTTGAAGTGTAAGGCAGTGGTGATATTGGAAGGGGATCTGAATGAGAAGGGTATATGAAAGATGCGATGATGGGGAAACTGGAAAAGAGGACAGTATTGGAAGGTAGCAAAAAAGTAATCAAAGTAACCCTTCTAAGCTCCTTTGAACCGAGGAATACTGTGACATTCAAAGGCACCAAAAAATAAACACACAAAAAATCTTAATTTTATTGTACAGTGCATGACTGAAGTGTTGACAATGTTTTGTTGCCCCTCTGCATGGCTTTTAATTGAGGCTACCTAGAAAGAGTAAGGGACAAAAATGTTTCACCGTGACTTAGTTCTAACCATGGGAGAGTTGATAGGAAACTTAAAAAGTATCATGGAGAAGAATAGAAAGCCAAACTATGTTTTCCTCAGTCTTTTCACTTTCTTCTTTATTTGCAGACTTTTAAAGTAAAACACACACGGGGAAGTGATACAAACGGGTCACAGTTTAGTTCCACCACATGTTTTTGTTTGTTTTCTTTCCTTTTCCCAAATTGAAAAGAAAAAGAGAGAAAAGAGAGAAAAGAGAGAGGGAAAAATAATTCAGTTTGGGGCTTTTAACTGAAAAAAAGGCAAACAGTTAAATTTTAAAATTTTTAATCTTACTACAGATTTTCTTAATAATTTTCATTTTTGAAGAAAGCCGAAGTTTCTTTGTTTGTTGGAGAAGCAAACAAAACCAATGTGAATTGAAACTTTAAACCACTCTGTGCTTGACAGAATGAAAAAATGGCTCTAGCTCTCTCCATACATCTTTGCTTCCGTAGACCTAGACATTCAGGATACATTAAAAAGACATCATAACTACACCATTTACCAAACTGCATTGCATCTCACATTTTGTGTGATAAGTTAAAAAACTTGTATTTCAGCTCAGCCAGCTCATGCATGGATAATAAATAAATGAGCTGCTAACAGGGTCTCAAGGAAGTGAAGCCATTCTGTACCCTTTTTCTAATCATGAAGTTTAAAAAAGGAGTATCAGGCCAGGAAGCATATATACATAGAAGTTCTCAGATCAAAGTGTCCCCAGAAAAAAAAAGATTTGCTGGAATAAGGTGGCTTCCAAAAAACTCTGGGTAGTTGCAGTGTTAGTGGAGCCAAGCCCCCTGGAAGCTGCCAGCCGTGTTGTGTGTCTTTTGGCACCTCTGCAACGTACGTAAATAGCTGGAGACCTTTCTGCGGCCAGGAACAAGTGAGATGAGAAAAGGCTCTGTTTCTAAATTTGAAAAGAAAGCTGTAAACAACAGGCATCCTGATTGTAAGTATGCCAGAGGACTTCAGGAGTCTACCCTTTGGTCCTCTCTGCAGGCAAGGTCAACTTCCCCTTTGTTTTGTTTTGTTGGTTTTTTTTGTAAACACAGACAGTGCATGAGCACAGTCTGGGACTGCTCTTTCCTTAGGACCAAATCCCAAACGAGGAAGAGGAAACTTATCCTGGTGTGATCAGAAGCCCCACACTCACACCTTTGCTTTAATAAGGTATTGCTTACCAATTGTCTGGAGTGGCTGCCTTAACAATGCATGGTCCTGCTGTGCAGTTCCTCTACTTAACCTAGCCTTTGAAGAGGCTTTGAAGGATTATTTTTAGGGGAAATCAGAGCAGTAAATAAAACTCTTAGGCCGTGGGACACAGTGCTAAGTTAAGTAAATAGCAATTCACTACAATATGAGTAGTGAGAGAGTCCACATCCTACCCCTGTCCAGGACCACCATGTATTTGGCATCTGGCCACATGAATTTGTAACAGGTATTTGATGTCTTTGCTGTTCCCTAGTCCTATTCAAATGCCAGCCATATTTCCAACTTCAGTGAACTCTGTACGCTCCACGCTGTGGGCCACAGATTCTGCTGATGGTACAGTTTTAACCACTTTTGATCCAGTCAGGAGAGAGCAATGTGTTCTACTCAGAGAAGGAAAGCTATATATTAAGCTACATTTTCCCAGGTTGTCATTATTTAAAAAGTCAAAACGTCATTTTAAAGTGTTTTAGTTTGTTTTTTAGTTTAGTTTGTTTGTTTTTAATGGAAATTTTTCTTACATTATTTTGCAGAGGTGTTTGTATGATTTCATAGAATCATTTAGGTTGGAAAAGACCCTAAATGGCACATCTGCACGTTCATGTATCTAAAGAGAAACATAATCCGACAAGATAACTGAGGACTTTTCCAGCCACACTGTTATGTCAGTGGCATTTTGGTTCCTTTAGAAGGAAGGGTTGTATAATACACTAGGAGCACAACTGAAGGCAGTGGCTGCCTAGGTGGGTATTGTGCTTCAGTGAAAACTGGAGCTGAGTAGGCAGCTGCCCATGGTGCATTTCACACCTCACCAGCTCTTAACCTCTGGAATAACCTTTCAGTTATTCCTTCCTGCAGGCGAGGCTGTGAGCTCCAGAGAAAACATAAACCAATTCCTAATCCCCCAAATTACTCAAGGTACTTCAGTTTATTTAGCCTTTTGGCTGCTTTTTGCATGCTTTTCTAGTTTGCTGAAGTAACCCTTAGAAATTTACAGCACTTTACCAGGGAGCTCTGGCTATAGGCACTATTTGTTAGCTTTTTTGCTACCATGTTTCAGGTGCAAATCTTCAGAGTCATTCTCTCATCAATTTTCTACTTCTATCTTTGTAAAGCTAAGTAGCAGATGATCAATTTTTATACCCTTTTTTTTCTTTTTGGGTCTAGTCTTGATGTAGGAGAGAAGGGTTAGTTCTACGGGCCACTAAAATATTCACAGTGGCACTTTCTGTTCTGCTATCTGAGAGGATGCTCCTTCCTCCATCTGGCCAGTCACATTTACCCAACTGCTTTTTCCAGGATCCTCAGCCCATTTATCACAAATGGTCCAGGAATATTCAACCGTATGTGCAAAGCGTGTTTTGCTCAGAGATCTCCAGTCTGTTTTAGGTTTTGCTTTTTCTTATCTTTTCCATGGCATCCTTGGAAATGTCATGACACTGTTAATTGATTGCACCTGTCACCACAATAAACTCAACTTTATTAGTAGTATGTAATAATGTTTAATAACATACACAACAGAGTCTGGACACTACAAATAAGCTCAGTTTCTCTGTTTCACAAGAGAGCACCGTTCCTTCTGTTTTATAGACAGAGAATAGGGCCTTGAAGAGACTATCAAGGAAACCATGGCAAAACCCGGTTTGTTTTCTGGATCCTTTTTTGTTATCCTAATCAGAGGATGATCCTGCCTTACTGGAATTCCTCTGGTGCCATGAATTACGATGTGCTTAATTACCAAGTAGCGGTGTTCTGCCATGCAAGAATATTTTGTTCCTAAACCTCTGTCGCTTCAAGACACAAGAAATAACTGTGTGGATGAAAGAGCTGTTGCTTTACAACAGCTGTTCAAATGCACATAAACACCCTCCAGAAAGTGCTCTGGCTATTTTGCATATGATTTACATTAGTAAGAGGCCCTAATAACTGTTTCTAGTATGAAATTTCAGCTCGTGCTTACAGCAAATGCTGGTACAAGTTGCAGTAGATTACAGCGGTGCCAGAATACTGTTCTGCTGAGTTACCTGCCCAGAGTGGAGGTGGCTGGGGGAAAGCTGCCTCAGGGACATGTAATGGAGGACACTTCTTCTCACCAGTTGCCTAATGATTTTTATCTATTTTCCAAAGTTCCTACTTCTAATAGCTTCCTAATGTCCTCTGTGCTGGGCATTAGGATGGCTTCAATTACATTCCTGGTGAAGAGTTTCTGTATTAGCATAGCTGATGGCCTGGGTTTTTTTTCCATTATCATAACAAGGAAGGTATCAGGGCACTGGGGAGACAGAGCTGTTCCATAAATACGGGGCTAGGCTAAAAGCTCATCATGGTGTGATGGAAACATATCTGAGGTGTGGAAAGAGAGCACTGCCATTGACATACACTGCTGCTCTTCTTAAAGGAGGATGCTTTCTTTTTCTCCTTACATAATGAGTTGCTAAGTGACTGACATGAAAATACAGAGACATATCAAAATGAGATTTAGCTGCATTTTTTACTTTTAATACTACTGCAGAGAAAACTATATGGGATGATGTGTTACTGGTAGAAGTGGATATGTGCATATGCACGTTGATCAGATCTTGGGCGGGTATAGATTTGTTCAGTGTGTTGACCTTCATAGAGGTACACCAGTTAGCAGCAGATGGTTTTGCCAGAGGTTCTTATTTTTCTAACATAAAGTGGTCTATTAAGTATATATTTGATATATATTTGATAGCAGTTTGCTACATGTTATCTTTTGTTTCTAAAGCAATTTAATTTCCTAGGTCTAGTAGTACCACACAGAGCATTCAGTAGAAATCGCTATCAGTAGAAATCTAAAAAACTCCTTAGTACTGTTACTGTAGCAGCACAGATCTATAGATGTCAACCTGAGTCATAGGTACAGGATGAGAATTTTAAAATGTCTCATTTGCTAATGGTGGCTTGGTTTTTTAATTTATTTATTAGTTTTTTTTTATTTTTTTAAGCTTGAAGGTTTTGGTGATGATTTCCCAAACAAATAACTACAGGTTGAGTGGACATACCTGTTTGGTGGTGATGAAGGCCAGAAGAGATGCAGCCATATGAGTAAATAGTAAGTGTTGTTAATATGTATAGGTTGTTTATATATTTTCCTTATTAGCGCATGCATGCCTCCAGTCACTTCTTTTATAACTATTTATTGTGGGAGTTGGTAATTTTCTTTCCAATACGCCAACTCAAACTTTTCAGCTCTCAGTCACGGACCAGTCAGTCCCCAGTGAAAAATGTGTTACCATCTGTACTGGGTGCCGGTGTCAGGGTTTTGGCAGGGGAGGTTGCAGGGGCGGCCACTGCAGGGAGCAGCTGGGGGCTGCCCTGTGCCGGAGACAGATGGTCCCAGCTGGCTCCAACCCACCTACCCCTGGGCATGGCTGAGTCCTGCAGCCACTGGTGGGTGCCTCGGGGAAAGCCTGGGCAACAAAGGGCAAAACGCTGCCTAGCAGTGAGGAGTGAGGGGAAAAGTGTGAGAAACAGCGCTGCGAGCCCTGAGGTGAAGGTAGGAGGAGGCACCCAGCCATCTACAGGCCTCAGCACTGCACCCAGGAGCAAGGGGTTTCCATTGGGAAAGTTTTCTCCATGACCCTAAAAGGTTGCATTTTGAGATGAAATGTTACAGTCTAAAAGTATAGACTGCTGCCGGGCTGTGTCGGAGGCTCGTTCTTCCATCCCAAAACTGCTGTTAGCATCTTGGATTGAAGATTGTCCCAGTTTAGGAACTGGCAGTTTGTAAGGCTGAAGAAGGATATAAATGAGGGGCTAACCAGCGGGAAACTCTATCTTATGTGTTTGTTGGGTAGTGATGTGGTTATGTAAGTGAAAATTCCCTTCTGATCAACCCAAAGTAATGAAGTAATGGTCTTTGCCCATCTCTGTGGTTAAACGGCTTTTATTCTACTTGGAGACCGGTAGGTAAGACTGTCTATTACACAGAATGAGAAAGACATATTTTCAGTTCATTTCCTGAATGTGTAAGTCAGCTTGGCAGCCGAGGCCCTCAGCGGAAGGAAAATCTGATGCTCTTCTTGCATCAGGACAGTACAGCCACCTAAACACTGCTTCTGTGTTCTGGAACTTGCAGCTGTTGTTCTACCAGAGGTGCCAAAGATTTTTCAGTGGTTTAAATGATACTCGGTTTTTCTTGGGCTCCTGGCTTTCTGGAGAGATGCAGGCTTCTGAGCAATCTAGATGGCTTCCTTCAGAAGTTGTCTTGGAGAGTTAGTCACTCGGAAAACTGCGCTTCTCAGGGCACTGTGCTTTTCAAAGTGGTAACAGGATTTGTGATAATGAAGGAAGTGGAGAGTGAGGGGAATTACATTATCACCCTACGGGGTCGGGCTGTCTGGCTGGGAATGCATCCAGCTCAACAGATGACCAGAAAGACACTGCAGACCTCTTCCTGATTGCAGTCTGAGCATTTTATGGCATGTAAAATCATTGCTCCTTCAGTGAAGTGGTTGCTGATGCTGAGAGCCCACCCAGGTCCAGATAGAGCCCATGGAGCAACTCAGCGGGGTCGCAAGATTTTGGAATGGACATCCTACATTTTAGTAAGTCAGAAAAAGAAAACCAGAGTCATACCCAAAGGGTGTGCTTGGGCAGGCTGTGCATGATAAATAACAATGTGGCAGAATTGGGTAGAAGTTAAGAGAAACGTGCATTTTGTGAAGAGATGAGAGTGGATATCATCTGGGTCAAAGGGAAAAGGTAATAAGAATATAAATTTGAAGGATGCAGGACAAAGGTTTACTGGGAAAATATTGTCAAAACAGAATAAGTTTGTGCAATTTTGTTTTAATGAGCCTTTACAGATTGGCACCAAGATATCTATCTAGTTTACTTTAGCAATCTAGATGAGCTCAACAGTTAATCTTCACCTAGCAATCAGCCACTGTGATACATTACAGAGAGAGCCTGTGTTTTAAAAAAAGAAAGTGATTTATTGAGAGCAAAACATCACAAGCCTGTGTCAAGATAGAAGGGGAACAAAGAGGCTGATACATTTGCAACTTCACATTCCCATCAGCCTGATTACAGAAGCTGCCTCTTTTAAGTGAGGGATGTCACGTTTCTAAACATGATCAGATCCCCAAGGATGCAGAGAAGCACCTTATGGCATTCTCAAAAGTGTCTACACATCCTACTTAAGGGCGATAAGTGAAGTAACTTTCATTTCCTTACTTGCATTTTGGATGCTTAAAATCTTTTTAAAAAGCTAATGCTGGAAGGTCAGATATGTCACAGCTTATGTTTATTTCCTGACTAATGTGTACCTGTGGCCACCAGTATTGTTTAAATATTTTCACCATATTTGTAGCTGTCATACAGCATGCATGCCACCAAATTATTTTAAAATGGACTACATTTTTTTAAAAGGAATTTATGAAGATTATTTTCTCCCAGCTTTCCAGTTCGCATATAAAAGGCATAAACAATACAGGGTATTGTAATGGGGATATGTAAGGTGTTAATTGATCTGAATCTGGAATGACTTCTCTGATGGGACCTACTGTGATTTCCTTTCTAAAGAATTATTTGTGTCTTCCAGAGAGATTTGATTTCCCAGTGATTGCTTAATCATGCTTCTTATTATAAATACTGTGCTAGACTAGGCATGGAAATGAAACCTCACCTTTAACAGAGGTGAGCAATCAAACAAACCAAGTCCATGTTGCAGAATGCACAGATTAAAATACATATCAAATGCAACAAAATTATTAACCACGCAGTGGGGTTTTTTACTCAGTGCTAATTCCTTGCTTTTCCTATCTCCTTCCTTCTCCTCCTTTGTATTTCCTCTTCTTTTTCTTTGCCTTCTTCCTCCCTGCTTCCTTTTTCTTTCTTTAGGCCTGCTTGATCACAGGTGAGCTACACTTTTAGACCTTGATTCAGCACAGGACTTAAACACAAAGCTTACACCTATTGCAAGGTCAAGGTGGTAGGTCTTAACCTCCCCTTAAACATTCAATCTAGTGAAAGGAATTAGAAAGAATATGAGTTACATTGACACCAGAGGAAGAACCACCACTTTTTGCAGGCCACCATCAGAATTTCAGGATGTTTTCTGTAAGTAAGCACAAGATGAAATGCAGTCTGTTACTAAAGGCAAGGAAGAAATCTGGTAAAAATCTCTGCTGACAATCTATAGGACGGGATCAAAGAAGTAAGAACTACTATTGGTGCAACAGTTGCAGATATTAGTGTGAGTTTAATGAAGAGAAAAAATAATGGCTTAGGGTGCTGGAAAAGTACTCTTTCCAATTATTGATCTGCAGGCTAACTTGGTCTGTCAAGGAAGAAAATCCATCTGTCTGAGTTTTCTAGCTGTGGTCCCATTTTTTCAGCAAATTTAAAACAAAATATGGTATCATCACACTTTTTAAAAGGCTGTTCTTGCATACCACATGTTTTGTTCTGAGCTGATTATTTGAGGGTTTTTCATTTTCCTTCCTCCAGCCAAGGTTTCTCATATTGCCAGTCTGGATCATACTTAGATGTGTATACCTAATTTCTAGGTCTGTTGTAAGGTAAGTTGAAATGCTTATTCCTGTCCCTCTCTGGCAATGGTGAAGGGTCTAATCATGAATGCAAAAATAGAAATCCTATTGGCTAGAAGGAATATAATTGGGAAGATGTCATTTAAGTTTTCAAGTCAGGTGTGGATGTTTTCCCATGATTTGTATTGTCCGCCAGTGCAAAACCATGTCATATTGAGCTATGCAGCTTCCACCAAGTCTCCAGAATGGATTACTCTCATTATAGTAACAGCTAAGCCATAAGAGCCTAACAAGGAACAAAATAAATGAAAAGGGCAGAACAGGTATATGAAGAGTAGTGGTGGTGCTAAGTGGTCTGCAGCTCTTGGTCACTAATAGCTGTGTACAGCTGTAACTCACAAAGCAGCAAACAGGCTGCTGCCACAAGAGAATGCCAAGCTCACAAGTAGAATTTTTTTTTCTTATTGGATGCTAGTTCTTATTTTCTTATTGGATGTTAGTTTGAACTATGTATTACCCTATAGAATTTGCTCTCTCATCTGATCTTAAAAGCAGTGTTCAGACGTAATAATTGCAAAGAGAAACAAAGGAAAATTTCCAGGAAACCAAGCAGGCCATTTACTTTCCTTATGGGGCACAGGGCGGTAGGTTCTACAAGTAAGTCTGGTTCATGAGCCTGCCTGCAGAGGGGAGACAAACGTCTGCAGTGCTGGAGCTGTGCCTGGCGTCACTTCATCTTCCTCCACCCACAGAGTTGGTTCCAAGAGCACAGCAAGGCAGCCAGGCTAGCAGCCACTCTGGGAACTGCATTCCTGCTACAAAACCTTAGAGACAGTCCTTGCTAAGTTGCCTGGGGCACTAATAAAATCAGTAGCTCTTGATGTGCCAACAGGCTTGAAAGACTCTCCTGCTGGTGGTATCCCCAGTGTCTGCCAGATTACTACTCGGCCCTTGATGGTGAAGAGGGGTGGGAATTTGTGGTGAAGTGCAAGTCAGGCGCCAGTACAAGCCTGGGAGGCGGCAAAGGAGCCTGAGAACAAGATTTGTATTAAAATTAATGCTATTGAATTGTGCTGGATAATACTTGTTCTTTCTGTGAAGTCACTGTGGTTGATGGCTTGAAAATGCAAATGCTTTATGGCTAGCTGGCAAAAAGATGCAAGTTAAGCCAGCTGCATTCCAGATAGGGCACAGCAGTACCTGCGTATGTTACTGCTGCTTCAGATCTTGGGTGAGAAACATGGAAAAACCCAGGGGGATGCAGAAATCTGACTGAAGGCAGAAAGTGGTAGGCACCAGGTGCTGAGCTCTGTATGGAGGCTGTAGGCTTCCCCTTCCTGCCACAGGGGTGGTGCTCACTGCTCTGGCCAGCTTCCTCTCCAGTGGAGCATGGGGATGGCACAGTCCACAGCATATCCAGGGGAAGGCACTGGCAAATAGACGAGGGCAACAGCCAATCCAAGAACGTGATCTTGTTGAGAAGCTTGGAAACATTGTGATATACAAACAGTGCTCCTGTGCTTATTCCATTAAAACTTCTTGATGGTATCTTTTGATCAGAACGATATAAAATGGATGATAAGGAGGGATATGAGAGGTCCGAGAAGCAAAGAAGATTACGGAATGACACGGGTTGGATTGTACTTGTTGTTGGGTATTAGAAGACTTCAGATTTTTACTCCACATTTCTGATGCAAATCAGTTACAGCAACAAATTTTAACTAGTTTCTCAGTAGATCAGTCTGAATGGGGGATGTTGGTGGTAAGTCAACAGGATGTAGGAACATTTGGGGCTTTCTTCCACCCTTGCTGCAGATTTCCACTTGGAATGGTCTTTGTATTTATGCTGTGGTGCATAGGCTTTTATGCTTTTCTTGGCTGCTATTTGAGTAGTCTCACAGTACTGTAAAAGGAAAATCCTAGAAACAGCAGTTCACAGTAGTGGCTGTGGCTGTCCTGCATCTTGCAGCACATTGTCAGTGCTTTGTTATCAGCTGCTTTTGTGTGCATTCCCCTCTAAAATTCCTGTATGTATTGCTCCCAAATTAATATCTACAGAAGACATTTTTTGCCATGCTTCTAGCTTTCCATAGGCTGAGATTTTCATAGCTGATCGAGTGTTGTATGCAAACTATGTTTCATTTCTGTCTTTTTTCCCTTGACACTC
Source organism: Phalacrocorax carbo (assembly GCF_963921805.1). NCBI lineage: Eukaryota > Metazoa > Chordata > Aves > Suliformes > Phalacrocoracidae > Phalacrocorax > Phalacrocorax carbo. Next base: position 92,888,740 of record NC_087513.1, on the reverse strand, counting down.
TCATATTTGAGGCATGATGGGTGCTAAAGTATGAAGTAAGATACATGGTTACTTTTCATTTCGGTTTCATTATGCAGGGATGTACAATTATGAAACCGAACCGGCTGCCTACACTTTGTATATTAGGCAACATAGGATAAATCAGGACATTGTTAAAAGGTCCTAGGAATGATTGTCTGGGCAGGTAATTTTCAGGAGAAGATACCAGCCTTCCCCAGGCCTGACACAACCTTTACTGACCTACATTTACTAGGTAGTAGGGCTGCTTCTCTGACTGGCTTCTTCAGCAGGCTTTGGCTGGGTGGAGAAGGGGTGTGAAGGAGCCATTCTTCTGTGGCAAGTGAATGTGGTGCTGTTGTGGTTTGCTGACTGGCTTGTAGGGTGCAATATTTACAGACTGTCCTTCATTCTAACTCTCCAAATGGACTTCTTCATGAGAGAGAGACTGCATATTATGTGTTTTCCATGCAATCATCAGGATATGAACTGAGTTTTGACCCTGTGATGATTGAGCTTGTCAGATTCTGAGGGTTATGGACAGCCGTGACATGACCTTCATCTAAAGAGAGAGCTGCGGAGCTATGACCATGTCACATAATGCAGGACTGCAGACTGCACTGATCAGTGCTTGTAGAAAGGCTGAATTTGCTGGTAAATGAGTGCTTGAGTTTGCAAAGCCAGCATTTGGGGCACAAAGGGAACATTATTTTTGGTTTTAGAGAATTCATGTTCCGCCTGGAGTTAATGAAAGGCAATAAATAATGAATGAGAAAGTACCATATTTAGTGAATCTCTTCTCAGGGACAGAAATAATGGCTTCCGAGTGATTAGAAATATTGTGCGTATATTTTCAGTGCTTGTATTCTTATTGCCTAAAGGTGGGGTTTACTACAGTTTCAGTATAGAATTAAATAGGCAGGTGTGGCTGTGCAGTGTTCAGTAGTTTGGTCAGGCTTCTCCTTAAGCCTAGATGATGAGCACAAAACAGGAAAGGTTTTGCTTGGGCACATAACCCTTGGCCTTCTGAGCTTCCTGGGCAGCATCCTCACAATACTGATTTCTGCCCTCTGAGAAGAAGTAGATTTAAATAATCAGCTGATTCCTGCAGCCACCAAGCACCACATCAGATGGTACCGGCTTTTGACCAGTGTGAAACTGGACCAGATGTAGATTGTTCGTGTGGACATGAAAGGTCATGTTGTAATCCCCGCGAAATCACTTGTTGCCACAGATAGGTTTACCCAATTCTTTCCTCATCTTTGCAAGTGCTTTCCTTCAGTTTAATTTTAGTGTGTATACTAATAGTAGCTGTTACTAATTTATGTTTTATTTATTTTTCATGCCATCTTTGTTTTGTTTCTTCATCTCTACTATAGCTGCCTTTTTGTCATTGTAAAACGACCAAGCAGGTTGACGCTTTTACAGTAAACTGGAAGATACAAGGGAAAAATGAGTGCACAGGTACCACCAAAATTTTGACCCAAGGGTAATTTTGCTAACAGTTAGCAGTTTCCAGTTTCATGAGATCAGTTCTTAACCTGAAAATCATTCTGACCTATCATTTTATACAAGGATTTATTATGAATAGGGAACAAACTGCGTGACTATTCCCTTGTGTATCCACACATACCTATACACTTTTATAATTTATTTATTCTTCCTTTTTTTTTTTTTTAACCTATAATAATGAGAGAAAAGCCCAAGTGAGAATTAATGGCTTAGCAGAAATTTAGATTAGCTTATGTTGAAAGGATTTGCTGCTGTTACGATGTAAAAACAGTTCTTTGCTCCCGCGTCAGAAAGGGCCATGTAAAACATCATCTTTTACCCAATTACTTCCCTAATTTTCTTCCTTGACAAAAGGATGTGACTGATTGTCATAAGCTAGTTAAATTTATTTCCACTGTGCTGAGAAAAGGTAGTAGGATGCATGGGCAAGTGACAAGGTTTAGTGGCTGACTAAGCCATTAGCTATTTTTAATGACCTGCTTGGCCTGTAACAGTACCTGAGGTAAGAGTAATTGCTTTTCCTCACAGCAGAAGGCTAGGGATGGCTTCCCCTGCTGGGACCCTGTATAACAAGGTATTTTGAAAGTCCGTATGATTTTGAGAGGTCACGTGACTGCAACACAACTTTTCCAGATGGTGAATTTCCCACTGCAATTAGGCTGAAGCCCACCTTCCTCAGCAAGCATTCTGGGAAGGTGTTTTCCAAACTAGATTGCAGGTTTGGCTCCCAAAAGGCAGGAATGTCAAAATATGGGAGTTCAATATGTAAAAATAAGAAAATATCAGAAAGCTACACGTTCTCTATCTTCATTATCGACACCTGTAGCTAGATAGCTTTCTTGGCCACCCAAGAAAGGAAGAAGGGCGGATCTCAGTGGTCTTCACTGCCAGGTGACTGACCTACTACTGTCTGGGAGATCCCTGCTGATGAAAAATCTGTACAAATACCTTCTCTGTTGGCTACTTTTTGCAACTGAGGTAAAATTCCTGCAAGGTTCAGAATAGAAGGTAACAGATCAAAAGTACTTCATCATTTCTGTATTCTAAGGACTTTGCTTTTCTTGCTGTTTTTTCTCTTTATTTTGAAGGAAAATATTTCTCGTGGAGCATGTGGAGTGTGTGTGTTTGCATGCCAACACGTATTGAAAAGATTACCTTGACATTGGTCCTGGTAACGCTCCCATCTTTAAAACCTAAATCTGCAGTTCTTCTGTTCCAGGTATTGCTTCATTTAAGAATGTTATCTGAAACTTCTAACCTTGTAAGGTGTCAGCTTTGTGTAGTAAAGCTCCTTTGATCTGAAATAAATAGGTAAACTGCTCTGTAGGTGATTAGATTAAGAAGGGGATACATGATAAGTAGGAAATTATTCATTCTGTTGCTAGATGTGTAATCTGCTCTGGATGTTGGTAACTAAACCAGATAGCTGTAATGTCATTATCAACCAACCTGCTGATCTGCAAGGTCAGGTTCAGTAGTGAGCAAGATTTTGTCATTCAATGCTAATGAAACCAGGGAAATGTTAAGAGTGTTCACCTGTATGGTGGGTTTCTTTTAAATTAATGTCATCTTGCTTAGTTATTTTATTCAGGCTTGTGAAAATTAGGGAGCACCGATTTACTCCTTCCAAAAGCCTCATGGGCTGGAAATGTGTAATGAGGTAAAGCAGCTGAGTTTATATGTTTACATTGAATTGACATACTACCTTCTACACACTTTAAAGTGTTATTCTCACAACCCTTCAAGAAAAAAGTGTCATCAATGTTAAATGTTACATTTTGGAAATAAATCATCCTTGTAATTGGATATGATGCCACCAAATGTGCTAAGCAAAACTATATGCTGGTTGTTCCTAAAGGGACTACGGTCACTTGGACTAGGCACAAGTAACTAAGTGAAAGCCAAGCATATGGAAAGGTAGTTCCTCTGTTAGAGAGCTTGTAGCATTCACATATGAACAAATGCAAAAAGGTAGAAACTCCAGTACAGCTTAGACACATGGTCTATTAGGTTCTGCAGAATGAAAGCTGTTATTTCCTGAGCTTTGCACCAGGTGCTAGGTGGGCTTGTGACTTAAATTTAAATTCAGCAGTTGTAGCCAGCTTTCCAATCACCCATGTGCTGCCTTCCTCTAAATCCCAGACTTCCTGTAAACTAGCATAGAGCTAGCAGCAGTTTGACTGTTTGGTGTATCATTTCTCTTTGAAAGTGCAGGAGAGACCATCCATTGAAACAGCTGCAAGATATCATGTCACAGAGCTTCTCTAAGAGATCTCCAACAGACAATCCAACACCTGCCCTCCCTTTTTGCCACTCCTTTTCTGGGAAATAATATACTAGATCAGTTAGATCTAATATCTCATGAGAAACTGGAGCACATTGCAAATTGATGAGCAATGAGATTTCTTTTTGTATAAACTCACCTTTAGTAGAGATGGGGAATAAATTGTAATTGCAAGCCAGAGATTTATAATCAATTGGAAGATATCAGACTTTTTTATTTTGAAATATTTTTTTTTAATCCCAATAAAGATTTGTAACAGGTGACATTAGCTTTCATTTTGATATACACATCATAATTTCTTGATGTTTGTTGAAAATGACAAAAAAAAAAAAAACCAAAAAGGAAGAAAATCTTCCTTCTTTGGTAGCCAAGAAGTTGTTTTGTTTCATGAAAGATTGTATCCTTTTTTGGTAAGAACAAAGGCACTGCTGTCTGAGGACACGAGAAGACTCTTCTGTGGTGTTAGCCAGGGAGGGTGTTTGAATGCTGGAGAGGGAGGTATGAACCTCATATCGTGGGTGAGCTTGTTCTGCAGCACTGCTGTGGAAGAAGAGGGAATCTCTGGGGGGCCTCAGCCTATCAACCTGTGACATGAAAGACTAGCAGAAGCTGTCTTGTCTTGCTGTGGTATGTGCCAGTAAAAATGAGTGACTTGTCTTCTGGAAGAACTGCCAGCCCATGGTGCACAAGATAGCGGGGCATCAGTTTGGGAAATATGTTATCTCTAAGCAAGCACTGTTCCTGGTTGTGTGAATACAACGCCAGTGCAGCTCTGTACTCTGTTCATAGCTACTATAATGCATCCCCTTTTTTTGTGGGAACTGATGGACAATTGTGGTTGAAAGACTACAGCTGGGAGGCAAGTGCCTCTTGGGTGGATCAGCTGATGTCCTGCTAGTGTTACTGTCAGGCTTGCCTGGGTACTTTGCTTTTTCTGAAAATTGGACAATGTGCTCTGAAACTGGGTTAGAGTGGCAACACATGAGAACCACCTTCAAGGATGTGCCACAACAAACAGGGGTGATGTATGGCCTTCACAGTCTTTGCATGCTGGATTTATTTCAAAAACAGAGGAAACATGCCTTAGGGGAGAGCGAGCAGGATTCCTGTTGCAATTGTGACACTAACTCAGTATGATCCTGAATAAATCCTTTCTCTTCAATTAGACTCATTTTCAGGAGCCTTAGAGACAGCCATGGAATAATATTTGCTTCTGTTATCATGAGCTGTTAACGACTGGGAAATGCTTTGAGGTCTGTAGGCAAATGGCACGAGATCTATTGAATACAGCGCGCTGGATAAAATACTGGGTGTGTTTGAAAGGGATAGATTAAAAAGGACTGATTATAGAGCCCTCTGAAATCTGTGTTGAAGTTTTTACAGATTTCTGCAGGCTCTGGATCAAATAATCAGTGTGGAAGGAGGGGTGGGAGAGAAAAAAACTTGTGCAAGGTCATCATCTACTTATTTTTAAACAAGGAAGCAAGGTAGTGAACTTGTGATTAACTGCCCTTTATGCTGGTCCTCAGAAAAAAGGAAGGTGAGGGAAATGCTGTTGAGATCCCATTGATGTGAAGCCAGTTTTGGAATGGATCATGGAAACTGTCTGCATCAGTGCTGTCTGAATTTTCTGTCTGAATTTCTCTGTCTGCAAATGATGATCCACTGATGAACGCACCCATAAAAATGGAAAGATCACGCTATGCTGCAGACCCGCTTGGCAAATCCTCTCACAAATAGACCCTCCAGCTACTCAGAGTCACGTTGCCTGGATTATTTCAAGGGTCATTGCCCGGGTGAGGAATGTGACACCTTGGGCCATTTATGTAACCACCTAATCATGTAACAGGTGAGCAGGGAGCCCGTGTACAGTGTAAACAAATCCCTTTGCAGTTTTTCCCTACATTGTCAGGCTAATTCTGATGAAGAGAACATGTGAAGCTGAAGCCAGGGAATCAAGGCCTGGAGCCTGTTTGGAGCTTCAAGAGGAAGTGCTTCAGTGAGGGTACTTTCCAGTGTGTTGAAAGCGAAGACTAAAATATTTCCCCTGCCTCCGCTCTCTCATTCGTGAATTCATTTCTGCAACACCTTGGCTGGGTGCTGGAGATACTTGTGCTCCAAAGAGGAGAGAGGATGGTTGACTCCACAGCATGTGGCTTGGCGCCCGGAGCCGTGGTCTGCATGCAAATCATTGTTTGGTCCCTGATCAAGTTACCGTGTCTTGGTTTCTCATCTGTGAGTGACACATTATAGAAGAGGTTGTGTTCATTTGGTGCTTCCTGAAGGAGGAACTGGGTGTCTTCGCTGTCTCCACTACAGACTTCTTACCTGGGAGCCAGTTAAGCACTGGCTGCAGACAGTGGAGAGGTACCCCTGAGTGCACTTAGTCCCTGATGAGTGTGCACAGCAGCTGATAATCAACAGCTTTTCTCTCCCAATGAATTTGTGCAGAAGTGTTCCTGCATCTACTTCCCATCATCAAAAAAGAACATTTATAATGGGCACCTCTTAATTGTTCACAACTATCAATTTACTCATCTGGTACACACCATAGATTCTGGCACGTGTTTTACATCTTCTGCAACCTCCTCTCCATTTAAGTGCAGCATACTGTTCTACCTAGATCTTTAAAAAAGACAGATATTTCTCCAGGTTTACCAGGCCTCTACTGTAGTTATCATCAATAAGAATATTTAGTAGCTAGTTGCACTTTATTGAGGGAAACATGTATGCGTATGGAGGGGTATTGCTTCTGCTTGCTGATTATTGATGCCAGCTGAATATTTTTTAGCCAAGTTTCATAAGTTGCTTGATTTTTTTTTTTTCTTTAATGTATGCTTTCTCTGGCAAGATCACAGTTAAAGGCAGTGTTGTACGTATTTTATGGTACATAGTAAATATTTTATTAGCATTATTAGTCTGGCTAAAGGGAAAGAATAGAGAATTCATAACTTAGGTTAAGCTTATCTCAGAAGGCACATAACTCTTACAGCTAATATATTTGTCACATGTCCTAGTTGGTGACCAAATTCTGCACAGCACTTTGCCACTCTGCTGGGTTGTTTCCCTCTGTGCATGTAGTATTTAATGTGTCCATTAAATCAGCATCCTTTAATGGATCTTCATGTTGCTTGGGTTTTCCCTGTGCAATGAGTATCTTGTGTCTTATCTGTCTGGGTGTTATTTTTATATTAGGGGAAGATAAAGAACAAAAGAAGCAGCAGTGCTCTGATGCTGAGTCACGGTGAGCAGGAGGTCTTGCTCTCTGTGTGTGTGGCTGCAAGTGCGTCCTCACACTACCTCCTTAAGTCAAGGAAGAACTCATCTTACACTCTGTACATGTATACATAAGAATCATAGCAACTCCCTTAAATTAACACAGCTTCGTATTCTGTCGCCATGCTAACAATGATCTAAAGCCTGCTGAACTCCTGCGGAGTTGGTCTGACATCAGAGGTACTCTCTAGGGGAGAGTCAGGAGAAGGAGAGTATCAGAAGCAAATAGACGTGTACGAGGAGTTCCTCCCGGCTAGTCACAAGCAGGCAGTACTCCTGGAGGCCACACAGGACTAAGGCAGAGGGAGAGACAGAAGTCTTTTGGACCTCTTTAGGAGATTCAGAGGTGGATCTTCTTTATGCAACACTTACTGAAAACGTCCATGAAAGTGTAGAAATATCAGAAGGAGAGATACTCTACTGAAAATTGGTGGCAAACATAGAGAATTGTGAGTTTTCTATTGTCTGGTCCTGTTTGAAACACCCCAAGTACAGGCCTGCAGCACTCAAGCACTCAAAATATCCAAGCTGTTTGCAGAAACTGTCCGTATATTTTACTGCTAAGCAACTGAGATTTTCTTTTTTGCTTCCTTTAGTCTGTGCTAACCCATATTTATTGGAAACACAGTGGTGAGAGAATGGAAACAGTTCAACAGGATTTGCAAAGAAGGGAATGACGCTATACTAAACCTGACTCATGGTAAACCCACTAAGCCCCATGGAAAGCCTTAGTTATGGCTTTGGGATGTTAGCTTTGGTGTTGAAAAATATGCCCATAATAGCTCAAAAATGAGGCAATTCCTGCCTTACTGAGGATTTTCCATTGAGGATTCCTGTGGAAGGTCTGCCAGTGTCTCATATGCTCAGCCTACTGTATGAAGGCTGCCTGGAAAACCACTCTCTGTGCTGTGCTTTTCATTTGCTCACTTCTGGACACAGTCCAGTGTCCCTGATGCCCCTCCATTGATTTCAGCTTCCACTGGATTAAACCCAGCAGTCGCCTATGCATATTCATGTCATGGTTGTTTGTGGGTTACGCTTTGGAGGTTATAAGGGTACTGACTGTTACAAATGCCTTTATAGTTTGGCCTTATAAAAATGCAGTGCCATTACCACGTTCACATGCCTTTATTATTGTCATTATCAAGTTACCCCTTTTAACCACTCAGTGGTTTAAAAGTGGAAAAACCTTCCATTACAAAAACAGCAACCTCCTCCACAGAAGAATACGATTTAATGTCAAGTCATTAGCTGTGGAGCATTTTGACTTGGTTTGTAAGCATTCACCCTAATCCACTAGCCAATGCCGGTTCCAGAAGCATGTCTTAGTTCACATTGCTCCGCCCAAAGTTTCTTTAAGCTCTGTGAAAAGCTGTGCTGTCTAGAACAGTGACTGTGCCCGTATGTCACTCACTATCTATGGAGGCAAGTTTCGAGAACATGGAGCTAAAAAGGGTTCACATTTTCTTGGCTACTGTATCAAGCAGCTTTATGTCAACATCTTCAAGTTACATCTGGCCTTGACCTTCAGTGTCTGGCTTGGGACTTTCCAGAGTGATATTCTTTAAATGAACAGTACCAAGAGCTTGAAGCCCAGAGTCTGGTCTCTTTTGTATCACAGAAGATGCACATACAATGGCACTATGTTTTTGAAGAACAAATTGCACCATGTTTTTAAAGAGCCAGTTCCATAAAGAAGCATAAGTACCCAGTGAGGTGCCTTGGCACTTCCTTTTAAACCCCACCCAGCAGCTGTTTCAGTTAGACATACCTGATTTCTGTATGTGTATGAATCTTCCAGGAAAATCCTGACTAATTTATGCTTCTGGGCACAAACTCAGCTGCTCAGTTTCAGCTGACTCCAACTTTAAAACCCAACAAGGTTCTCAGGCATCTTTCACCTGCAGGACCCAATTTTGTAAGCATTCCCAGGGCTCGCGATCTGGATCTGGCTGTGCACAAGACAGCAGTGGTTAAGCTTACCTAGGCTGTCAGTGAGCCAGCTTAATGTCCCTCCACTGCCTGATTTAGAGCATGAATTTGCCTTCAGATTTTCTACTTGCTGGAAGCTATTAGACTGCCTTGTCTTCTGGCATTGCTTGTTTTGCTGAAGCACCTCTCCTTTGCATGAAAAACGTAATATTTGTTAAAGCAAATTGCTTTTTACAGTTGAAAATGTGAGTTGATCAAGACACTCTCTCCTTTTTTGGGGCTCAGAGAATAGTAGCAGCATATATGCTATTGTGGGCTTGCACAAAAAGTTATTTTCTTCTGAGATGAGTTGAGGCAATAGGCAAAACAGTCTTAGATCTTGGAGGAGGTTAAGGGGTGGTTAACCTTGCCCAGTATCATAACCATGGAAGTTTCCCTGTGTTGAAGAGGCAAAACCATGTACACACACATGCATGTGAAGTTTGCTACTTCCTGATAGAATTCCCCACCTGGGAGACCTTTCCTCCTTTATAGGAAGAGACACATAGTTTGAGGGACTGTATATGAGTATGTAAGAAACAGTTTTTTTATCCACCAAAATCAGCACTAGTAAGAAACTGTAATTAAGCAACTGCATACCATAGCATCTTTCCCTAATGGAGGGACTTAGTTTTCTTCTTCTGAGTAAAAAAAGTATGTCACTGACTGTTTATGCATATGCCAACTTCATCCACTCTTACTCCCTGGAATAAGAGGTGCGAGGTAAGACAGAATAGAAGAACAAAGGAAAATAATGATTTATCATGGTATTCTTGAGATAGAGGAATCTATTCTTATGCCCTGTGACGAGTGTAAAATGAAGTACCTGAAATGATTTGGTTTGATAACAACACAGCTATGCAAGTGGATCACAGCTTGCACTCTTCCTAAATACAAAGCATATGCCTTCTAATATGATTCTGGTAGATCTGGTCAGGGGGATATGCCTGGCAGCTCCTTAGATCAGTGTCTGTAATGCGTTTTAATCCAAGTCTCACTTTGATCCTTTAAGAACCTTTTCACTCCTTGCTGCAGTGGAGGTGTGCAGTGATGGCTGGGGAAGGTGTCCTTTGTACCGTGTGTTGGCTGCAGCATTCTAACAGTTGGTATCCCATGGACGAGCACAATACAATCATAGAATCATAGAATCATAGAGAAGTGCAGCCTGAGTAACTTAGGAGCAGTGGAGTAGCTCCACAGCTCTGTCCTAAAAGATCCTAGCCCAGAAAACTGGTAACTGGCATGGCTGGAAAAGATGTTGCTTGCCTAGACCACTCGTGCACCTGATCTCTTCTGCAAGTGATTCTGGAAGGGTGTAGACAGCCAAGTCCAATTCACGACTGTCTCATTGACACCATCTCCGTGTGGGGGCTGGCCCCGCAGCAAAAGGCAAAGTAAGTAGGGTGCTGGTTGCTGGCCATGCGAGTTGTTACACTGCCACACCCAGAAGAAGTAGCCATATTTGATGGGTTAGAAATGGTCACCTGAATGGGGAACTTTGTTCTTTTTGGTGCATTGTGATGACTGTGCTGACTGGGAAGCTGCCACACTGCTGTGTTAGCTCTGGAGGGATCTGCAGGGCAGCAGAGCCCTGAGGAGCCAGGCATGATGCTCTTGGCTTCTGTACTCTAGGCAAGCACAAAATGCCAGAGCGTGGAGCCAGCACTGTCACACTGTGATTCACCTGATCTGTAATATTTAGAGGTATTTCCCTGCCTTCTCCTCGTTGTAGCATCTTAAAGCCTCACTGTTGTCATTGCATTTATTCGTACACAATGCCAGTGATGATTACTATCCCTGATTTATGGAAAAAGAGGTGAGATGCAGAGAGACATGGGGCATGTTTCGTATGTCTAAGTTACACATGAAACAAGCACAGTCTTAGTGTTAACCGAGCTATCCTGGAATCAGGCAATCTGTGTTAGCTGAAGTATGTGCTTGGATTAATTAGCATCCTGGGAACAATGAAAGCATTGCTTTGAAAATGTGTGTTAGATTCTCTGTGTGGGGCTTCTGGGAGTATCATCCCGCTCAAAGCTTGCAGAGTGATCTTTAGACTCGTTCTGCAATGTGGCATGGGAACATAATAAAAGTGACCTACTCTGCTCACAGGGAGAGTGGATGGCCAAGCAGAAGCCTCTCAAGGCCCTGGCTAGCACTTTAACCACTGGGCACTCTTTCCATGGAGACTTTTCACAGTGGGACTGTTCATGGTGACTTATAAGAGGGTTTCTCATGAGACTAATCATATCTCAGTCCTGCTGTGGATGCTTATTCCCCTGGACTCCCATATTTTGTGGAGGTTTTCTTTGCATGCATTTCTTCCCCTCTTACTTTTCACTGTGAAGCAGTCTCTGGCATGACTCAGACATCTTTTTGTCTTGCACAGCATTCAAGACACAAATTGCAGCTTGAACAGCTTGTTGGAGCATGGTCCTCTAAACAGACTGATGGATTTGTTCCCTCAGTTGAAGGACTTAGCAGGAATCAGTTTAAGGTCTTGGCCCAGGTGAAACCTGGAAGATGGCACAGGTGTTTCTGCGCTGCACTTTCAATCTGAAAGCCCCACAAGAAACAGGCAGTTGTAATTATCTTTGCTGGAATTATCTTCAGGTTTATTATCCTGTGCCCACACAAGCACTCCTCAGTTGTTAAGATTTCAGACAATTGACTGCCTCACTATCAAAGCCTCATGATGTATTCCTTCTTAATTTGTTTTTAGTTGGAGTTTTCACACTTCATCAGTGTAACATTCAAAGAAAACATTAACTTTCTTCCTACTGTCAAGTTGACTGCACCTGGTTTTAGGGTATATATTTCTTCTGTCCTTCTCCCTGTCAGAGCTTATGCTATTTTAGGCATGTCCTGGCTTCTGGCATTCAAATCTATGGCTAAGCTTGGTGTGGGGTATGGGGGACCGTGTCCATTTTACCAAGCTGATACTTATAATGAGGCAGATGTCACCTTCATCTCCTTTCCCATCCCCTATCAATCTCTCTTTCTAGCACAGTTGTTTTTTTTCATTGTCCATGCAGAAATCAGGAAAGTAGAGTATCTCATTACAGGTGAGGAGGGAAGAACACTGGGGGTTAGTCTGCATTGTACGCTGCACAGAGTACCACCTTGCAACACCCAAGCAAACGCTAAGCAAACTAGCTGGGAAAATAAATATATCTAATCATGACAGAACGGGCCACAGAATTTACCTTCCTCCTCTAGAAAAGTGTCAAACAGCTTTAGGCTTTGCATCAGGAACATCTAGGTCTCAGCAGAAAGGAAGACCAGTAGTAGAAAATGGTCTGTTTTCTGATGACAGCTATCTCTGAAGCACTAGCCATTTTTTATAGTTTTCAAGTAACTCAACAGAAGCATGACAAAATTCTTAATGCCATGCTCTGGCCATCTGGAATCAGACTGCTTTAGCAAGTTCATTTCAAGATGCTCCAGTGTGTCAGTACCACACCGCAGTCTGCTCTCTGTTATGGCTAAGAGCCTTGGTGACAAAGGGAGGCAACGGAAAATTCAGAACCAGCATGGGAATCAAGGCATGTCTTCCATGGCTCATCCTTTTCACTCAGGGTGGTTGGCCCTGAAAACATTTATGTCTTGATTCCCTTCAGTTCTGCTCATCCCATACTAAATCATTACCCTCTGTGCTTATTTGGCATGGTCCTCCAAACAACAGACTGAAGGCTGAGTCAATTTTTTAATAGAGCAGGCAGGAGAATAATATATATTAGTCACTTGCTCTTTCTTTCTTTTTTGTTTGATCAAAAGAGTTAATTCATTGCTGCTGTAAACCTTCAGCTCAAAAAGATGTAACAACAGCTCATTATCTTTGTAGGTATTCATAAAGCACATTATGGAAATATGTTATTAGCTTTATTGAATATGTATATAGAATTTGAGTGTTGTGGTACAAGTGAATGTCTCTGACTTTGCAGAACCAGAGATGTTTAAATCTAACTCAAGTAATGAGATCAACAGGCACAACAAATGGAGAATGCATGCATATACTGTTTAAGTAATTTGGTATCTTTCTATGATAAGGTTATCCACCTAGTGAATGAAAGGACGGGGGTGGACATAGTTTTTCTGGGTTTTAGTAAGGCTTTTGATACTGTCCCTCACAGCATCCTTCTGGACAAGTTGTCCAACTGTGGGATGAGTGGGTTCACAGTGCCATGGGTGAAGATTTGGCTGAAGGACAGAACTCAAAGGGTAGTAGTGAATGGAGCTGCATCTGGCTGGGGACTGGTCACCAGCGGTGTTCCTCAGGGTTCAATTCCAGGGTGAGTTCTGTTCAGTATATTTATCAATGATCTGGATGCAGGAGTTGATTGCACCGTTAGCAAGTTTGTTGATGATACCAAACTGGGAGGTGCCATTGACTCTCTTGAGGGACAAGAGGCCTTGCAGAGGGATCTAGATGGATTGGAGCATTGGGCAATGATTAATAGGATGAAATTTAACAAGTCAAAATGCCAGATTCTGCACCTGGGACAGAGTAACACTGGGCACAAGTATAAATTGGGAGAGGAGGGCTGGAGAGCAGCTCTGCAGAAAGGGATCTGGGGGTACTGGTTGACAGTAGGCTCAATATGAGTCAGCAGTGTGCCCTGGCAGCCAAGAGGGCAAACGCATCCTGGGGTGCATTAAAGCATAACCAGCTGGTCAAAAGAAGTGATTACCCCACTGTATTCAGCATTGGTGCAGCCTCACCTCAAGTACTGCTTGCAGTTCTGGGCCCCATAATTTAAGAAGGATGTGAAGGTCCTTGAGTGCATCCAGAGGAGGGCAACAAAGCTGGTGACAGGGCTGGAAGGAATATCCTGTGAAGAGCGGCTGAGGACTTTGGGCTTGTCTAGTTTGGAGAAAAGAAGACTGAGGGTCAACCTAATTGCTGTCTACAGCTTCCTGAGGAGGCGAAATGGAGAAGGAGGTGCTGATCTCTGCTCCCTGGGATCCAGTGATAGGATGCATGGAAATGGTTGAAAGCTGTGCCAGGGGAGGTTCAGAGTGGACATTAGTAAGCATTTCTTTACTGAGAGGGTGATCAGATGCTGGAACAGGCTTCCTAGAGAGGTGGTTGATGCCCCAAGCCTGCCAGTGTTTGAGTCATTTGGACATTGCCCTTAACAATGTGCTTTAACTTTTGGTCAGCCCTGAAGTGGTCAGGCAGTTGGACTAGATGATCCTTGTAGGATCACCTGAAAACTGAAAATATCCGGAAAACTTGTAACTGAAAATATCCTATCCTCTCCTATCCTCTATCCCTGAACAGATTCAGCTAAGTCTGACAAATCTCTGCCAGCCTATTAAGGTGACCACTAGGTGTAGATGGCTGCTAGTATAAGGAAGATAAAAGTAGAGTCAACCCAAATGTCAATTTAGAGAAAACTCTTGGTATTAAAGGAGGGATTGTTCAAAGGTACCAGGATAGTTGTTCCTAATGTGTTAAGGTTATTTTGTTTTTCAACAACATGTGGAGGTCTCACTGGATTATGTTTAGATATCTGAAATTCCATACGGTGTCAGTGATTTCACTGTTGATATTAATGATTTTTGTTGTTTGGTCATTACAATTGTTACTATGGTGTGAGGGAAAAGAGGGTGAAATGGGCATCTCAGAGGGCTCGACAGGAGCCAGATTAAACTAGTTACTTTGTGGAGTGGCTTGTGGCATGCAGCGCTGTTTGGGCAGAGCACAGAGACTGGATGGAGACTTTAGCAGTGAGACGTCTTCGCCCTGAGCGAGCCGTGCAGCCACGTGCTCAGCTCACACCGAGCAGGACAAGTTCCACCATTGCTGAGGAATCCAGCCAGTTTGTACTAGCCAGGGGACCAGGAGACAAATTCAGTTTAACAGAGGAACATAATGACCTGAAGTCATGATGCCCATTTCCTGCAAATGTGCTGTACCTGTATGAAGTGGGTGCAGAGCACCAATGCTCTCTGTCACCATTTCAGATTAATGCCATGGTGATATTTACTGTATCTGCTGAACAGCACTTAATTACTCAAAGCCCTTTTTCTCTTGTCTGCTTTGTGAAATAATGCAGGGAGTCACCGCAAAAGATAGCTGTGGTTATTGAGGCCTGTGAATTCAGTGTTTGCTGTGCTGCAATGTTAAGTGATGTGTATGCCATAGTTCCCACCTGCAGCGGAGGCAGATGTCAGACAGAGGTGTCTGGAAAGCAGGTAATGTTGAACCAGCAAAAAAACAAACTTCAGGTTGTGCTGCTAAAAAAGTTCAGATTTAGCATTTCTAAGTGGTAGACAAGGATGTTTGCATCAGCCTTCTCTCATCTAGTTGTCTCCCTGGACTGTAGTTAAAGAAATTGTAGTAGGTGACTTTTTCCAACCCAGAGCAGCACATTCAGCAAATGAAGTCCTTGGAAAAATCTCTTCTTGATGCCTCAGTTCAGTTGTAACAAGTGCAAGCCTGTTACAATTTATTAACTATTTGATTGCTGATCTTGAATTAAGTTTACGGTCACGAGTCAGTTTCTAGCAGAGAAGTGGTGGCAATTAGCATTACTTACGCCCTTTTTTGCTTGCCTCAGTGTACAGCTGTTGGTGAGTAAGCCGGACACTCAGCTCTTCTCCTAGACCTCAAAAAGGTCCGTCCAGGGGAGGTCAGAAATATGTGACAGAAAAATGCTCTGTCTGTCATGTGGATAAGACTTTCTCCAAGGCCACCTCAAATTTTCCACCAGTGCCAAATTCACTCTGAGTATGTAAAATGAAGATAAATAAAGGAAGAAAGGAACTTTCCACGTAAGATCATGATCAAAGTTTATTTATTATAGCAGGATCCCCTGCCTACTGCTAGCTTAGGGCTAAGAAAGATACGTGAGCTTTCTCCACTTGAGATGGTTCTATTTCCTTACACAAGGAATAGCGCAAACCTGATAAAAATTGATGGAGAGGCTTCTGCCATTATCAGTGGGCTTTGGACTAGGACTTTGGGCAGTGGGGAAGTGTATCTGAAATTACACTATGATATGCTGTTTTAAGCTGTTGTCTTTTATCATTTTTTATGGTGCTGCATACAGTTAGTTTGTACATGACTTGACAGGCCAGGCAGGCAGAGAAGATTGCTGCCCCAAAATCTTTCAGTAGCTGTAAGAATAACATTAACGCAGAAGAGAGAGAGTGAAAGCATGGGAATAGACAGCTTCAGTGCAAAATCATGTGAAACCAGAGGAAGAGAAGCTTGACCACAAAAACGACAGAGGAGAAGCTAGTTGCTTGTCTCCCAGGTTATAGTACCGTGGCTTGGGGCTACCAAGGTGAGACCTGCAAAATGCTGCCTTAGTTGCTTTACAAGGCCAAGTTCCCTGCCTCCCAGATGAAAACAGAAGTAAGGGTTGAGGAGGAAAAAAAACTGTGGGCTTGCCTGGATGGAAACCAGTGGATGGGAACCACATTCACCCCTGGACATAGCTGTGGCATCTGTTAGATTTCAGAGGAAGACAAAAGCACTTAATTTTGCATAACTTGTGTAATTATGGCAGTGGTTTTGCTGATGAATACATCCACTTTCAGGTCAAAGCTTGTTCACTTTAACATGGATCTGAACCCAAGTAAGACTTCCCAGTAACTTCAAATTTTAAAGTAGCTTGAGCAATGTGTTTATGTTAGCTGAAGCAAAAGCTTGTATGCAGCCTCACACAACCATGGAAAGCCAGAAGTTCAGTTCTGGGGCCACATGTTGTGCCAAAGGCCTGTTTTCTTTAGTTTGTTGAGAATTTATTTGCTTTTATTTTTTTCTTGCCTCTTTCTTCATCTGTGATCACACCTCCTCCTTCTATTCACACTTCACTTAGTTTATTCCTTCTGTTCTCATCTCTCCGTTATCTTTGGTCAAGGGTTAAGGGCTCCCAACACAGATTAAAAGAATTATATCAACATTATCTGTTGGTTCTGCTTCACTTGGCAAATCCTCCGCTTTTCAAGGATGGTATTTGATATACTGTGCTGGCTTTTTTCTTTGCAAAGTTATTTGGGGAGCTTTCTCCAAATTCTTGAGATTTTGCTGGTATTAAATTATCCTAGTCATCTCATCTCCTAAGATAGAGGATCATGCATTTATTTTAAGAAATTACATAATGGCATATTCTTCAGGTGGCTTCATATCTCTCTTTTACTGTTTTCACTTCAGTTCTTGCCATTCCCCTCAGTTTTCTCTCAGATAGAACCATCTCTTGTGCGCCCGTGTTGTCTTCTCTGTTCTCCAGAATTTGGACTGATCTTTTTAGAACCAAGTTCTGCACTGTGGTGACTTGTCTGGTTCAGGCAAGGCCTGGAGAATTTGATTCTGGATGTAAACTAAAGCTCACATCCTCCAAAGATGTAGCTGTGCCTTTTTTTTTTTTTTTTTTCTTCTTCATACTAGGATTTATCCTATTGACGTGGCTTTAATGTGAAGCTCAGCAAAACTTCTCTTTATTCTTCTTAAACGATTTTAAGATAACCTAAGGCAGAGTGTGTTCTGGTCTTCGTGAGGTTAAGTCAGTTAGATTTTTCAAGTAGAATAGAATAGAATTTTTCAGTTAGAAGATGATCTATGATTTGGGGCTTTTATGTCTGAGAAAGTATGAACAGAATATGCAGTGCCTTGTCCGGCCCTGCGTATCTTGGCACACTTTTCGATTCATTCCCTCAAGGTCAGTTTTTCCAGTCTTCCTTGTAGAGGTGCACCAGCTAAGTTAAGATCCTGAAAAGTATTTAGATGCCTGACTCTTGCCTAAGACTGAACTCCATTGATTTTGGCTGAAGTTCACAAGCTGGATAAGACTGAAATCAATGCTGTTCAGGTATGGAGCTCAGAAAGACAGAGCCAATCCTGCTGGCTCCAACACACAGGCACTTGTCCATGTCTTTCATTTTCAGCATGTGGGCAGCCCTGCTGCCTTTTCTAAACTTCTCCATGCATAGGTCCAGATTACTGTACAGAGCATCAGCTACACACATACCAGTACCCTGAAATAGTGAGTATAAGGTGGCAGTCCCCTGTGTAACTACTGTGTCTTGAAAAGTAAATCTATGCAATGTTTTATGTTTGATAATGTGTTATTAGCAGAACTCCTCCTGCCTACGGTTCACGCCAACAAATCTGGCACAAAGTGCCACTACCAGTGATGTTCATACTCTCTGTTTGCAAACAGTACTGTAGCCTTAAAGATGCAGGCCAGTACAGTAACGTGTTGCTGGTGTGATAAACATGGTCTTGGAATAAAGATTAAAACCAGAAAAGGATTCAATGGCTGTGAGTCAAGGGTCAAGTCTAAGTAAGTTTTCCTAAGAGCCAACTGGTCTTCTGCCAGGTCTGCTTCATGCACAGACTGGTTTCCCTTCAGCTGTGTTGGCATCTCTCTGCTTAGGTGATGCCATGACTTTCTGCCAGGTTTGTCTCATATTAGAAAATCCTGAATGCTGGACTGGAAGAGGTTGAAAAGTCTCTCTTGATTTTACATGAAATATGCCTTATTTCAACATGGCTATGGGTTTGCTATTCCTTTTTTAATCAGTGCTGTGTTGCTAAGTCTGATATATTTATCATTAGTCTCATAATATTTGATGCCCTGTAAAGCTAATCCGAGCTCTCATTGTCAAGTGATTAAACAAGAATCTCAGCCTTCACTTAAAAGACACATTTCTAGGCTCAGCATTGTTGAGAAGTAATTGAAAAATACTGTTTGAAGCACTTGAAAAATACTGAACCTGAAAAATGTTGGAGGTGCTTATATATTTTGCAAACTGAGAAATCAGAAGATATGAAAAAAATATAGTGCTCTCTTTTTTCTATAGAAGTCCCATGGTTTTTAAGTTAATCTTGAGATTTGGGAGGAAGAGCAGTCCAGTCCTCCTCTTTGACTGTTTGGCATTGATAGAACTGTCTGTGTTTTCCCCAATTACTAACGCTGTTCTCTTACTCAAACCTCCCTTCAAGAGGAGTGGATCAAATGGAGGATGTCGGTCTGGCTTAGCACCAGCCTTCACTGAGTTTCAGGTTAAAGGAGACCCACAAAAGGAGTCAGTGTTGGTATTTCTCTTCCCCAGCCATCCCACCCCTCTTTTTCTTCTTTACCTTTTTTATTTAGAGTTTAAAAAGCTCAAAAGGTTCTCATTTTTTTGAAGTTTGCTGCATTTCCCTTTGTGAATGCAAAGATTACCCTGCCCTAGTTTATCTAAAAAAATCACTGACAACGCTGACAGTATGCCATCTGCAGCCCTTGTAGCATGACTGGGGCAATGCTCAGCATTTACAAAAGTGTGCCTTTCTCTTAGATGTTTGATTACAATCCATACTGTTCTTATTTATTGAATAAATAAGACTTTATTTCCTGATGGTTTATTTATTAAAAAATAAGGGTTTATTTAAAATGTTATACCTATATGGGACTCCAGTAATTCATAGGCTCTGTGTGGGCTCTCAGATCACGGGTGACTTTTATTCCATATAGTACAAGTGGTGTACGAGTAGGTGGAGTCTTCTGTGCCACGGAAACCACGAGGGTGAAGAAGTGCTGTGGGCAACCTGTGCTGGGCATCTGTGCTCAATTGCACTTGGTCTAAATAGGCACAACTCCTGTTCGTTTCCCTGGAACGGCATCTGGTTTGTGTTAGCACAAGTGAAAGGTGGTTCAGGTTCAGTAAGGTGTCCTAAGCACGTTAAGAAGCTCTCGTTTCTAGAATAGCTTTAGGAAAGTCAAAGGAGGCATGATCAGGTTTTGAGGCCAGCAAACTTTGGCAAAGCAGGCTCGTCATCGCCTTGCTCTGTGCTGAGGAATTTGGGCTGGAACCTAATCAGCTTTGAAGCAATGTTTTCCCACATGCAAAAATTGCCTAAACATTAGAAGTAACACTGTAACTTAGATAAAAAAAATAAGTTCAGTTCCTAGCTTTGCTAACTAGCTGTCCTAGGACTTCATAGGAACCACTCCTTCTCTGCCTCAGTTCTGCTTTTTGGGGTTTTTTTTTTTGGTCCACATCCCATTTCTCCCTTCCCCCAAGATACATTCTGTTTCCCACCCACACCTTTCCTCATCTGAGAATTACTTAACTTTCTGAAGAGGAGTCCTGTGAAATGTATCCTACACAGATGCACTGCTAGGGTGGAGCTGGGAATAGAGCATGGGTGGAAGGAAGTGACTGGGACAGGGATGAGGGAGAAAGGTGGCATATGGGACAGTATGACACTGCAGCTCCAGCGGACAAGACAGCTGAACTGGTTTTTGCTGTGGTGCTGTGGATCTGTATCAGTTTAAGCTGATCTTGCACTGTATCTTCTGAGGCCTCCATGAGCCCATGGCACGCACACAGAATTGAGAGCAGCCTAAGTAGTCAAGATAAAGTTGTGTGGGAGATGGGTGTCCATCTAGAGCAGGTGTTCCCAGAGATGATCCTTCTATGCCTAATTATAGTGCCTGGCCTTTTCCAACAATTCCCTGGCATGAGCGCCTTCTCCTCTAGTGCTCTCCTGTTTCAAGCTCTCTTGGCTTCCTTTGCCTGTCTACCAGTGTCAGCTAACAACCTTCTCCAGCTTCCCAAGGCCTCTTGATTTCTCTTTCCCACTGCTACTTACATGTCTCAGCAAATGGCTCTCAGAGAAGCTCCCTAATCACCATCATGGTCTGTGAGCATGAGAGAGAGCATGTGACAGGGTTTCTTTGTGTGCAAATTAATAAGCTAGTGCAGGTAAAATCAAGAAAGAACAAGGCTACAGCAGTGCAAAACCTATTATTCTTTTATTGGAGAAGTGTAGTTTTAATGCTCACATTTGAGGGTATGCTAGTAAATACGTTAAAAATGCTTGGAACATGAAACTGACTGGCTGACACCGTTTCCTATGAAGTTTACAACCTCAAATTGGTGCACGGGGTCATCATAGCCCTTGAGCCAGCACTGCCAAAGCTACTGCAAAGTTTACCATTGACTTCATCAGCTAAGAAACTGAGCCCTAAATTCTGGTTTGTTCAAGAGCCAAAATAAATCCTACCTCAGATCTTCCTGGAAGGGATCAATAGTCTTTCTTGTTGAATTACAGCTGCACAAGTGGTGTGCAGTCTTGAAACATGGTCAGCTTATCCTTTACAGGGAATGAGATCTGCAAGTTGGAGGGACTGAGGTCACCTAAGCCATTAGCTTTATTTGTCTATTCTAAGCCAAGAATATATTATCAAGGGCAGGTGGATGTGTACAGGCACCCATAGTGGAAACCCAATCCACCTGAAATGTAGAGTCCTGACAAGCGCAGTATACATTCTCACTGAGAGTGTGTGTGTCCTGACCTACTCCTGGGTTTGCCCAGAGTAGAGCTCCTGGCTAGTTATGTCATTACAGACTTTTAAGACAATATAAAAGAGACTCTCAGTAAAGCTGGGTTAGGCTTCTGTTTTTATTGATGGATCTACTCTCATTTTAATCAGGTATGGATGTCTTCCAATGTTGTAAATACCTGGAATTCCCCTGTGCAGGCAGACCTTTGTTGCAATGGAGTTATACTGAGGGCTGGAACAGGTAATGCCAGATGCAGTATGTCAGAGACCTCCTCATGGCCGCTTTCAGCACACTTTCAGCTACTACATGCTAAGAAACTGGTAGGGATCACTGGGTTGGTTGGAAACTTTATAGCATGTATCCACCTCATTCGGAGTGACTGGGCTGGGAAGCAATTTATACAAAGTTGCTATGTGAATGAAAGTTGTATGTGTTCAGAATGGCTATATGTATATATGACAAAGGTAACTGCATATGCCGTAGACTTGGGTATCATAAACGTGTATGTCATAAGCAGTTTTAGCTGGGGGATACAACTGCCAGTGCAGCTTGAAGGAATCCTCCAAAATCGCTGTTGCAAGCACATGGGCTGGCAATTTATTTGATAGTTCCAGAGGGAAAGAATTGCATCTTCAGCAGTCAGCTGATGAGTCTTGGCACTTATATTGTGAGCCTAACTGCCCTTCTCCCATAATCACTGACCCTCATCCCTCCCTGTCTGTCCCCAAGCTTTCTGAGTTGGGTACACTTGATCTTTTTAAACATTTTGAAATGGGCAGTCATACTCTGTCATCCTGCAGACAATGAATTTCCACTGACGATCCCTGCAAGGAAGAGAGAAGAGAGGGATGTTAGTAAGCCAGGCCTTGTAGAGGATGAGGCTATGCGAGTAGGAATAACTTTACACCAGGTATCGTGACAACAAAAACATCTGTCTACCATTAGCTGACTTTCCTCTGAGTGCTTTGTCTTTTTATGGGTTAGAAGGAGATTAAATATGTCTGATAGTTATAATTCCTTCACACTCCCTTACACGGTAAGAAAATCAGCTCTCTGAATAATTAGGTCTCTGAGTATCCTTCAGAAAACAATGACTTTTGGTGGTGATCAATCCTAAATTGACTTGAAATTAGGGACCAAGAGGAAAAGGATGGTTCTGTCAACAGTTATTGTCATGTGCTGTATTGCTCAGGAATGTGTACAAAGTAAAATATGTGGGTGATTTTCAAGCTATTTCTAAGGGGAGAGTTATTCACACAGGAAATTTTTTTTCCTCTTCCTACTACTAGGTGTTCTAGCTAGTGTCCTTTATTAAAGATGTGAAGGAATCAATAGTGAGAGAAATTAAATTCACTTCTCATCCTTGATCTCCACAAGTCACATATGAGGCAGAGTAACATTTATGAGTGTAAGGAGAGTTTATGGTCTTCCTGGTTTGTGAGTAATAGGATGTCTGTATTCTCTCTCGGGAGAGTGATACGATACCTGCTAAGAATTTTTTGTAGGAAGCATGGCTGGAGCAGCAGGGTTCAACAGTGGAGGCCAGTGATTTAGTGTCCAATAGCTGCAACAGGCTGCAAATTTTCACCTTACCTTATTGTGCGTTAAATTTTCCCTTGACAAAAAGGCATGAGTTCAGCAGATCAAATACTGTCCTGCTGTGGAACAAATGTTCAATTTAGGCTCCTTGGTACTGGCTAACAGGAGTTTAGACCTAAAGTACAGTCCTTGCAGATGGCAGCCATAGTTTAAATTGGCAATGGGTAGTACTCCAAAAGGTTTCGGAAAGTTTGGATTCTGCTAATAGTTATCTCCTAAACCTGCGGTGTGGGACAGGTAATGCTGCTAGAGTGGTTCAAGAGGAGCTTGTTTAACAAGACCCCTGCAGAGTCCTGGTTTTCAGGTGGCCAGCTCCAAACGGTGAGGCACAGAACCTGTTGCCTCTTAGGGATGTACTGAGACACCTGAACCCAGAATTTGGTATTAATTACTCTTATATGGTTTCATTAGCTAGGTGACTCTATCCTGAAATGAGATTAATTTGACTCTTAAGCTCTGAGTATGTATAAAACATCTCATTTCAGCTTTCATTAACTGTTCTTTTTTAATTGGAAATTTACCATACTACTTCACCAGTTTATGCTGAGTGTTGTTTGGAACTGGGTCTGTCTCATACTCATCAGCAAGTCTGTATTTAGTTATATAGTGTTTCTTTTTGGTTTTCTTTAGGCCTTTTCTAGATGGTTTTTAACTGTAATTGCCTCATAAAACTGTTACCAAAGGTTAATGAAATGCAAAATTCATTTTTAGGTTTATTTTAGGAAGTCCTCATTTGGACTCTGTGCACATGCTTCAAAGACAGTTATTACTCTTTTGGTCACTGAGATACCCAGAGAGACCAAAAAAAAAAAAAAAGATGACTCATATGTAGATTAACAGGATTGTATGGGTCAAAATTAAGGTCTGCTAAACTAACACCCACCATCAGAGAGACCTAACTCAAAAGCTGAGGTCAAGCCATTTTTCTAAAAAGGGATATTGTAAAGTTAAAAGTCAAGTTCTTTAAAATAAATGTATTTTAGTTACGTGAACTAAAAACACATTTTAAAATATTAAACAGAAATATTTCTGAAGTTGTAATTTAAACTTGAAATTGCAGACACTAGCATATATGCACATGGTTGATTGGCTATAGGTTTATGCATTTAGTGTCTTAATTTTTCTTTTTTTGCACACTTGTGTTTGAAGTTAAACATATACATCCACCTTTTCAGGATGTGGGCAAGTACTTTGTACCATTGGTGCTGTGTGTTTAATTTAATAATTATCAGACTTTTTCAATTTGTAGACCCCTTACAAGTTTTCCAGTGGGAGTTCAGATCCTGACAGAGGTTGCCCTATGTGGCATACTGTAGAATATATATGAACTTGCCTTTGTAGATTCTTAACAACAGTTTATAGCCACACACCACCACCACTCCAGTTGCTAATTTCATGCATTTTCTGTGGCTTGGGGAGTCAATATAAAATTGTCACTTTTAGTCTCCAGCTGTCATGTGCTGTCAGATTTGAATTTTTAGTACTATAGGGAAAATATCTTTTATCTCCAAATTTTGCCAAATAATCTGCTTCCAATTCAGTTAAAAAATTCTATGAATTCCTATTCATATTAGTTTGACAAAATCCTCTTTCTTTGGTCATATGAAACTTATTAGGGACCTAAAATGCCCTATAATTTAGTTCAGCTGAGCTTGGTAGATATCCAGCTTGTCCAGGTGTTTCAAATGTACTTACTACTGGGGTGTCTGGGTGTCAATCTATCTTTCAATGATGATGTCTGAGCAGTTATAAAATTACTGGCTATTCAGATCACCCCAATAAATGGAGCAGAGAACAGTTTTGTAAAAGAAATGAGCTTATGACAGTCTGTATGTGCTATTTTTATACAATGCAGTGAAGGGCAATCCGTGGCACCTACCAACTACGCCTGGTAATCCCCACCTCTCTCTCCAAGCTACTTACTGCAGGTTGGGCTGTGAAAGATCCAGTGGTGCTCTCTGGACTTGAGAGGCCGATCCAACCAGACCACAGCCCCTAAACAAGGCTCCATGAGGGACCCATGCCATCATCATTCAGCACGTTTCAGACCTTAGGCTGAAGCTTGTGGTTTTTTGTTGTGGGGTTTGGGTTTTTTGCTTAGGTTGTTTTGTTTTGTTTTGTTTTGTTTTGTTTGATAGTTTCGAAAGCTCTTTTGCCACGGGTTTATAGTGTGCATGTCTATATGGGCAGTTTCAGTTGCTTAAGACCTGCTTCACATATCCCATGTCCATCTCTGAAATTGACTGTATCAGTCCGTCTAACAAAAGATACTGCCTTTCCCTGCAAATGTTCCCTTATGTATGCCTATCTTACATGTCCATGTAGGTCATCCTGTCTGCATCAGCTTTATAACTACACTCCCAAATATGCTCCCAGAGATACTTCAAGCCTCTGCTGATTCTTTCCAGCTGCTTTTACCTTGCTTTATAGACAATTGTTTTCTCCGTTTGACCCATTTAAAATGGGACTTGAAAATGTAAACATTAACCACCTCTAAAATCTGTTCACAGATGAGCACTTAAAACTTCTGATGATGAACAGCAGCTCCTTCATTCATTCCTGATACACAGGCATGGAAACTCACAGACGGTGATTACAGAAGAGGTGGTGGGGATACCACCTTTCTAAACTTTCTACAGCTTTTGCCAGAGGCATCACGTTCTCTCTCAAATATCTGTGCATCAGTGGTGACCCCAGTGATGCAATGTCTTAGGGAGGAGGAAGGGAGGATATGATTTCTGCAAGTTTATTCAAAAAGTCTAAAAATACCTAACTGTTTGAAGTGATTAGGAAAGCTTAAACTAAAATATCTTCAAAGGCTTTTTTTCTGCCTCTCGTTAGCTCAAGAACGTTGCCTGTCATGGGCTAGATAGTAAGGACACAATTTTAACATACTTGAAAATGAAAAGCAGTCTCAAACTCTACAGCATGTTTCCACAGACAAGCTGCATGTGTGTGTGCTGCTGGCAGGCTGGGACTGGGAATAGCTTTTTTTGCTTCTATGCTACTTCAACCAGCTGCAGAGAACTATTAGGATGACAAACTTTGCCAACTTTTGTGAGTATACCACTCGGGAGAGTTACTGCATGGATCTGAATTACGAACCCGCAAAGCAGGAATTCTTTTTACTTCTTACATGAGGCAACACAAGGTGGTTTTATTCATTCTGGAAGCTGGGGGCCAGAAAGTTCTTTGGCGCAGAAAAGTTTCCTAGATTGCAATTCATAAAATGTTTTCTCTGTGGTTTTCACCTGCTACTGTTGCAGGTTCATCTGTGATGTCACAGCAGTGGTAGGACAAAGGTGTTGGCGGCTTCTTCCCTTTCTAGGTACTGTGGTCCCGTAACCTGTGAAGACCTGTATTCCTGATGTATGTTCCTGTGATGCTGCCTCCGCTCCTGGGCAGTCCCCGCACTGCCACCCCATTCTGGAGGCTGTGTTCCCAGACAGAAATCTGCTCAGAGGCATTGGTTACCTCAGCTGCACTGTTTTCCAGGCTCATCCTTGTGATTCCTGACTTTACCTTG
This sequence comes from Phalacrocorax carbo, assembly GCF_963921805.1. Lineage (NCBI taxonomy): Eukaryota > Metazoa > Chordata > Aves > Suliformes > Phalacrocoracidae > Phalacrocorax > Phalacrocorax carbo. The sequence goes on along the minus strand of NC_087513.1, from coordinate 92,862,287 downwards.
GTCCACATCCCATGGGGTCTGGAATCCAGCTGCAAGGGAGCACACTGTCTGCATTATCTCCCCTACTCTCTGCCATGGCCGCGAGGAACAAGGATTAAGAATAACACTGGGGAATATTTAAGAGAAAAACCCAGAACACAGATGTCCCTTACAACCTTGTAAATTCTTTATCTGAAGGGATAAATAGGAATAAAATTAACCTTTGAGTCAATTAGCTGTGGAAGTTATGCTTCTGCTTGTAGGAAAAATTTGCAGACATAACTTCCATTTATAATAAACAGGCTAATGAATTTTAGCCAAAAAATTATAGTTTTGGACCTGCAGTGGTCTGACAGGGTGTTATCATTTCCAGAAAGATCTTCTTATTTTAGGTAATCTTTCGGCTGAGGGGATCCCTAGTGAAGTCCAGCAAGCTGGAAGCATCACAGTGACAAAAACACCTCAGCTCCTTTGAGTGTTATTAGAGCCAGCTTGAAATGTTGGTGTGTTTAAAATCCTCCTCCTCTCTTCTATCCCTGCTTCTCCTGTAGGTAGTCTTGGCAATGACAGGCCAGAGCAGTGCACCTTGCCTTGCGGTCTGTGCTGTGTTTTAGTAACAAATGTTTTAATAGACTGGGCTGAGGTGTCTGATAAAAAACATCAGCAAAGAAAAAAACTCTCAGTTGATGTATTAGAGGTCAGCTCAAGAGGAAAGAATCAAGATCCAACTACAACTTCACTAGCCATGGGGCCTCATAGGGCCTGGTCAATTAAACACCGGGACTAATCAAGAAAAAGTAGCAAACCCATTTTCTGGAAAGTGATCAATGTGCTCTGCATTGCATTAATTCCTGGTAGCCTCAAATCTGTTAGAATGTGTTGCAATGGAATGGGCACTTCACAGAATTCAGATTGCAGTTTGTGTGGTCTTATCTTTGCATGCTGGTGGATTCCCCACTTTGCAAAGTGGGCCAAAAGTCCTCCATCCCCTGAAAGGACAGGGTGTTCCAGACTGAGCATTTACTGGATTAAATAAAAGATGCTCTAACTAGAGGTAGGTAAGAAACAACACTGAAGATCTGTTAAGCTTTGTGGAGTTCAGATTTAGCCAAGCCTACCATTGCTATATTTTTCACTGCTAGGATGGACATGGCAGATGATCCCCTTGTGCGTGAAGATGCCCTTTTTCTGGTACACCCAGACTGTTAGCCACAGACACAGTGAACTTCGGTCCTCAGAAGTACCAGCCTGATGCTGAGTACCACAGCAGATAATGTGTAGCCATGCACTTTTTTTGAGAAATAGAAAAGGGATTTTTTTTTTCTTTTTAAAGAAAAAAAATTTCTAGTTAAACAGATGAAAAGCAAACCTGTCCACAGCAGAGAAAGTTGTGGTTGCGCCACGGATGTAATGGTCATAAGTGTACATCATCATGTCCATCTCTTCTCCATAGTGTCCTGGATATTCTGTTGTTAACCTTAAGATTAAGGAAAAAGAAGATAAAATAGTTTACCATCTTACAGAAAAGTCCAGTTGACTGAATGCAACTCAGATAGTATATTTTTCCTGTTTCTTTGAAAGTTCGTGTTTCTTAATAGCACCACAAGATGTATTTTGACTTATAAGGCTGCATTTCTCCTCTGTGCAACTAATTCCTGTAGCTATCTGAATAAATTTCAGTAAGTTTAGAACTGGTAAGAGCAAGTTGCAGTGTTATATGTATATACACGTGAAGCTCTGGGAGAAAAGCAGCCTGAACAAGAATGTAAAGCTGTCTACTGCTTATGTCTATTGCAGGGATTTGCTCTGGCCTCTTGTCAGTCTATTTGGTTTGCTGCTGTAGAATTCTGTAAATGTTGCCAAGTCAAATAGCTACAAGCATTTATCCATTTATGAATTATATTAAATGAATGCAGCAATTAATCCATTCCTCTTTTTCTTTCCAGTTTCCACCTAGTTTATAATGGAAAAATAATTGGCCTGGACAATATTTGTGTAGTGTATTTCATCTAAGAAACTCAAAGTGCTTCTGCACTTATTAATTAAATCATCGTTACTGCTTCCCTGGGGAAATAGACAAGTAATACTGTACTTGGTTTTGCAGACATTTTACAGATAATAAACAGATGCCGGAAGGGGCTAGTATCTTGACCAGTACTTTAAGTCAACATTATGTTAGAGGTTCAGGAATGGAAATCTGGCACTCAGTCTCTCCCTGTATCACACCATTTTATGTGGGAGTTGCTAGAGGACTAGTGTCAGCTTCACTCTGAAGTGGCACAGGGCAGAATCAAGTGTCTTGTAAGGGAGATGCTGTCCCCGTGGAAATGAACGGCTCAATTCCTATTGAGACTACCAGGGTTAAGATGCTTTTACAGAAATCCTGACAACCATTTTTCTGACTTAATTCTGCTCAGCAGCAGTATTTGAATGATGCTTGAAGGTGACCCTAGCACATCCCAGCCAAGCACTTGTTCGTGTTTACATTTTGTTAAATTTGTGGGGTTTGAGCACAAGCTTAAATTTTTTACTCACTAGTTGGGATGGTTTTAAGTTTTAAAAGGAGATGCTTTGAGGTTACCAGTAACTGTTGGAATACTCAGAAACTGAAAGTTTACCTGAAAACTGAAGGACTCTGGAATATTAGGCTGCTTTCTCCTAGAGCTACTTACTATAACAAAAAAATCCTCTGAAATTGCCACCACTGTCTCTATATTTTAAATGTATTTTTGATCACTTTGTTTGCTTTCTTCTTATGCTGTTTACATCTTTCTTGTAGAGCAGATGTGACAATTCCAGGTCATTATCAGCTTTTGAAAATGAAAGCAAAAACACCATTCAGTTGGAACATCATTCCTAACAAATCATTATTCCTTGACAGATGAAGAATGGGACTCTGTGTGAAAATCAAGCATGGCCATATAAGTTTCAACAGTCAACTTCTTTGAACATATCTTACTTTTGTGCCTCCTGTCCTTTGGCCATGGCAATCCTCAAACAAATTACTAGTTGTAGTACAAGAACACCCATGACCAAGTGGTTTTGGGAGGCAGAAGATCAGGCCTGGTCACAGTGTCCATTGTCAGAACTCTGACCAAGGGCCCATGGATTCACAGAGCCTTCGCAGTGCCGTGCCATTGATAAGAAATGAACAAAAGTGTTTCTCAGGTCATGCAGACAGCCGCTGCAGGCTAGGAGAAATAGAAAAAAACATGTACACTGGCAGTTTTTATGGTGGATAAATAGCTAGTCATCAGCATGCTCTGCAAGTGTGAAAATCAGAGCCCCAGTTTTCAGTCCAGCCACCCATGAAAGTCCAAAATGAGACTACTATGGATTTTAAGGGAAGTGGCTCTAGCCCAGACAAAGAGAATAAATACAAATATTACAAAAAGTTGTTTCTCATGGCTTCTCACCAGTTAGCTGGTGGTTTTTCGTAGACCAAAGATCATCACCTGAATGTGTTTCTGTCAAACCATGGCAAACCTAATTTATCTGTTACTTTGATTGAAGGTTAATGTTACCATTTTTATTTTCAGAACATCTCCTCTCATGCTCTCAAATATTTATTTGTCAGTGTCAGACAGTCTACAGCTCAGATTTGGATACTTTTTTGTCTAGACAATCTATGACTCAAATCTTTAATACACCTTTATGGCCCCATAGAAGAACCTTAACCTGAGCGTGAGATGGTTCTTCAGTATAACCAGCTTGCTGAAAGCCCTCCAGTTTGCAAAGAGATGCTTTCGGGGCCCTGCATTCCATGCCCAGAGCTGTAATGAAAGCTAGAGTAGAGTTCTAATGAAAGCTAGAGTATACTTCACAAAGCCTCACCTCTGCTATTGTCTGGTCTGTATTTTATCCATTTTCTTTACACAGAAATCAAGGCCTTAAGGAGGACTTTTTTGCATGCCTGAGTCTCCCATCAGTGAAGCCATGGATCTGAATCTGGGCACCTGAGAGTATTTCTGGATCCATAGCCAGAGGCCAAGAGAAACTGGGGCTACATCTATGCTAGTAAATTAAACACGAGAGAATGTTTGTGGGCACTATAACCCAATTGCCTAGATGTGTAAATTATTAGAACAATCCCTGGGACAGTTTTAGCCCAGAGCAACGAGCACAGTCTCAGCAGTACCTCAAAGCCAGGTTGTGAGTTAGCACATGGTAGGTGCCATTCTGAACAGGCAGAATGTGGATACCCTGTTTTGGAGGGTAAAAAAGTTTAACAGCGTGGCTGCTTCCTCTGCTAGAGGAAAGTCCCCACATCTAATTGGTAGCCTGAGTGATAGCGCATCTTTGAAGATTTGTGGGTCACAGCAGGTTTTTAAAACATGTGGCATGAAGATCAGCTATGAACCAGGATTTCATTTTGCATTCCCCTATCAGCTCCAAGTTTTGGGGCTTTTTTGGGCTATTATTATGAGAAAACACTAAGGCGTGTGTTTATGTTCCACCAAATGTGTTTCATAACATCTGTTTGGCATTCAGCAAGGAAAATATTCTGTAATCTGGACCAGCACTATGTGCTGGGCAGGCGAGGCTGTGCAAAGCGCAAGGTTAAAAAGCTGCTCTTTTAACCTTGCTTTCTCAGCTCTACTCAGAAACGGAACTGAGAGTCAGTTGTTTGAACTTATTTCATGGGCCTTTCAGTTGAAAAGTAAATCTGATGACAAGCTCCCGAATTACTGTGAAGGGTCTCATAGACCTTTCGCAGAAGCAGGCAGTGTTATTCTGAAGTGAATGGATGCAGTAGGGAGCCTTCATATAGCTTTCCTTTCTGCCTGCTGTCATCTCCCCCTCCCTCTCTACTATCTTCTTCACATTACAATTCAGCCTCTTTCGGCTCCTCGCTAAGAAATGTTTGAAAAGCAAATATATGCAATTACTGAAAGTAAATGATATGGGGACTTGGGCTGCTCTGAAGTTTGTCTTGTTACATAGAGAGATGCCTACTGACTCCTTTTGTTCTGGAGAGAAAAATTATGAATAGTGCTATGACAGCAGTGTTCAAGTTCACTTGCATCTGTGTGGTCTGTCTATCGAATTCTGTTCTCTTTGATGTTTGCTGTACTCATTTATGAAACTGTTCCCTTAAGCCCATGCATCTCAAGGCCATCTGGACTGCACTGTATCCTTTAGACGGAAATATAGTTCGTTGTCCATATAGCAGGGCTCTGTGTTTTTGCCCAGTCCTTTTCTGTTTCCCCTGGTCTTGGAATCATGGGGATAAGTCACACAAAATGTATCTGCAGTGAGAGATGCTCTATTGTTTAATGCATAGGGATATTCAGTACTTGGTTTCTTGTCACAGAAGGGAGGAAGGTCATTTAACTCAGCCATTAAGACTCTTCTCAAGTGATCTGCCCAACACAGGACAGTGGTTCTCTTGGCATTTGTTGTAGCTTGGTGGATAACCTTATTACCAAATGCTTAACTGAAAATATTAAGTGTTTTACTCTCCAATGCATATCAACTGCATATCAACTGTGAACTACCTGCCAGGGTGCTAGAGACAGGTAATTTATTTACAAACGTGGCAGCATTTGTGAGCCATGTGTGGCAGTGCACAGTTTATACCCGAGAGGAGTCAAGAAACAAGTGAAAGACACTTTTTGCCCTAGTTGGTGAGGGTTTGCCTGCCCACAGAAGTCTGGACTCCCAAGGAGTCCTAGCCCAAGGGCAAGAGCCATCCACAGCAACCAGCATGACAGCTGTGTAGGCACTTCTGGCATTGACCTCTTAGCAAAGAAAATGGGGCTAGGGGATCAGTGAGAAGCTTGGCAATTGCCAAGTACTGAGACAAAGCTGCTGCTGCTGGTTGGGGTGATCTAAGGCCTCTATGACCAAGCTGTGGTGCTTGTACTGTCTGAAGAGAGGTTTCCAAAGCAGCTGTGAGAAGACCTGTGTTATACTGACTGTGGGACCTAGGCACTGAGTAATTTGGTGCCAAATGAACCCTGAGGAGGCAGAGGGCTGGCAAGGTGCATTTAGTGGGATTGTTTACTAAACCCAGATATGCACATAGGTGTTAAGTTTGGGGAAGGACTCATAGGGGAGAAAATAGTAACGTGAGACCTTTAGCAAGCAGTAGTATTTTCAATCCATATGACCTATTTGCAAGAATTAATACAGAAAACAGAGGAATTCTACTTTGGCTTTGCAAATCCACTTCTGGTTAGTATCAGGTGTATGATGTTTGGACATGAGAGACTTGGAGCACTAGTGGCATTGTCAAGAGAGGAGAAAGCAGGTAATTCCATGTTAAAGACTAGGAAAGAAAAGCTTGCGAGGAGGGATACAAGTGGTTTGGTGTGCGTGTGGGAGAGCAGGAGAACCTGACAGAAGAAGGTATTTTCATAGTGGGGTTTTTAGCTGGTATAGAGTTGATGTGGGATGGTTTATCTTCTGACTGGTTTGCATCACCCCACCTATCCCACGATTTTTAATGTATTTTACTATAATCCTCTAAATCTTACTCAGGGCAGAAAACATATTGGAAAAAAAGGCATTAAATCTTTAACAGGATTACTGTTGTTATTATTTTAGTCTGAACGTAGTAATGTTGTTTATTTTCCATCATGAAGAATTACTATACTTGAGGTTAATAGAAAACACAGAGTTACTCATTTAGCACTGGGAAGAATGTTTGGTATTAATCTACAGTGATTCCTAGCACTCTTTTAACAATTGACTTCAGAAATAATTATGAGTCTTTTTTTTAATGATAAGAAGATCGAGTCACATCAGTGGCCTTATTAGTGTTGTGCAGCCCACCACTTAGAGAAGTAAATGGAAACTGTGGGTATGCCTTGCCTTCAGATATCAAGCAGACAAAAGAAATGAGTCTTTTAAAATATCAAGGACAGTCAGTGGTAGAGCTCATGGTTTCCTGCTCCAACTGTTGAATATACTTATTCCGTACTAATAAGTATGTTGTTTTGGAGTGCCTTACACTTTTCACTTCTTGTGCAACTTCAGTGCTAACAAGATGAATGGCTCCTCTTTAACCTTTATTTTCCTCTTCGCTGCTGAACTCTTCTTCTAAGAATGCCACAGCCAAAAGAAGGACCCGTTCCATTTCAATGGGGAAGTATAAGCCTTGACGCTAACTTTCTGACCTTTGAGGACAAGCAGGGTCCCCTGAATGGCCTTACTGTTTCAGATGTTGTTTACAAGTGCTTCAAAAATATGGCTCTCCTACAGGACAATTTTGTTTCAGGAGACATGAGCCTGCATGTTACATTCAGTGAGCATGGGAATCCTATGCTTCTAACCAATTTGAATTCTTTCTCCAGCTGGAAGACAGTGAGCATCCCCTTTTAAAAAGCATACTATTCTGAAAAGCCAAAGAAGGTCTTAGCAAACTGTCTACAGAAATTCCTGGCAATGCTCCCAGTATAGATCCCAGATTGCTGGGCTGCCAGGGAACTAGAGACGTCCTGGAGCTGCTCTAGAGATCAGCAGTTTTCTCATGTGGCCATGTCATGGATTGAGTTCAGGCTCCAGGCTCTGAGAGCATAGATTCACCTAGGCACATCACTGTCCTTCTGCTTCCACTCTGTTGTAGTGAAAACCACAAACTCTTACAGGGCTGAGGAGCCACGAAGCCAACACAGTGGGACCACAGTTCCTCTTGGAGGCCTGCGTGGGCTAGTGCAATACAGATACAAACAACAGCAGAGAGCTCAGGGCACCTTATGCCTGTTCTCAAGAAAGACATGTCTGAAATAATATTAGCCAGCTTTCCAATATTAAGCAAATGTGTTTCTTCTAAGATGACCCTGGAAGATGGTCCTGGAGCTTGAGCTGTAAGGTTGTATTTCCTGGGATATAAAAACACATTAGTTAAATACTTAAAAAAAAAAAAAAAAAAAAAAAAAAAAAAGAGGGGAGGGGAATTGGGTTGCCCAGAAGTGCATGTTTCCACTGCATCTATTCTGAGTTTAGCTCCCAAATTTATATTTTTGCTGTTGGTAATCTCTGAGAAATCTGTATTGGATCTAATCAGTTTCAATATGCTTTGGTCGCAGGTTGAGCCAAGACGGCAAATAAGTTCTTTAAGCCCCATAATTCTTGGAAAATATAATCGTTGCCTGGACAATGTCACTGTGACAGAGAGCAGCCACAGCTCTAGACGGACCTTCTGGCACTTGGACTGCTGGTTGTTTGGAGAGGGGAAACAGTCATAAACAGTCTGTGCAGACTTGGGGCTGCTCTGTGACATGTGTTTGCTTTTGAGAGTATAGAGTCAAGCTTTCAATTTCCTGGCAAAGAGAAAAATCTGGGCTCTAATGGGACCACTTAATAACACTGTCTCTGCATCTGCAATAGATTTGCTTCCTTTATGGTTTGAATCAGCACACGGTTTATTTTACTGTGGTAGTATTCCCTAGCCAGGTAAAATAATAGGAGCTTTTCTGCCTCCTGTGAGGAATGTTAATTTATTTTAGTACGGTAAAAATTTGCAGAATTCATGACGCGACTTGGCATGGTAAAGAAGGAAACAAAGTACTTGTAAAAAAAAAGAATTAAAAATAACAAGTGCAGAACTATAAGACTGGAAAAGATTAGTATGTTTATTTTCAGTATGGACTTACTGTTCAGGTAAACTGGGAATTAATGGTGAGAAGATGAGCTGTGAAACAGAACTGCTGGGCTCTAAGAGTAAGGGTATAGATGCTACCAAGAAGAGTCCTTAAGCATCTGTTTGGCTTTAACCATGTTCTTAAGTTAAGCAAAGTGTTTAAGTGGGGGTTTCAGTCAGCATGGTGGTGTCATAGATTAGAATTCCAATAAGTATTAGCGGGACTCAAAAAACCCAGGAATGTTCCCGCTGTAAAAACTCTGTGAAATTCCAACAAACCATTTGCATGGCTCAAATACATGGGGAAGACCTGTCTTTATTCATTGTAGGGAAGTCCAGTTCACTTCAGGAGGAATGTACTCCTGAAAAAGAAAAGCCAAGAGAAACCATGCATAAAGATCAGCTGTCTTGCTGCTTTTATGTTTGCCAGGGACCCCTGAACAGAGCCAACTGGAAGAGGAAGGGATCAAATATCCAAAGCAAGAGCTAATTTAAACCAAAGAGTTTTATTACGCCTTAGTATTGACAGTTTTCTTAAAAATGCCTTTCTGCCCATATTTGGTTTCATAATGAAGGATTCATTGCACATTAAAATTCAAGGCTGCTGAGAAATTCTGCAATGTGGACTGTCTTTGAATATGGATTTTCCTATGTGTCATGCATGATCCATGAGGCACCACATTCGTTACATATTTTCCTGGTATTACTTTTCCACACAATCATATACTAATAGATGCCTTTGCATGAAATTCAGCTGCTTCAACCAAGAAATAGGAGTCAGCAGCATGCTAATAGCCATTTCTCCACAGATAGTTTATGGACAGCTAGTTTCTAGAACAGAATAAATACCATTAGAGGTTGGGGCAGAAACTGTAATAAATAATAATACTGTATATGCACACACTTTTTTAGTGTGTCTTATATGCATATCCATTTTGAGCTCTACTATCTCTCTGTCCTTGTAGAGGAAAGGTTTTCTTTATATCCTTCTGAACAGCAGTCCTGCCCTCAAGCGTATAGGCTGTTCCCCCCAGTTTGGTGTCCTATGCAAACCCGGCGAGAGTGTGCTCTGTTGCCTACTCAGGGTCATTGATAAAGATGTTAAGTGAGACACGTCCCAGGGTAGACCATTAAGTACAGTGCCCTGCTTGTGATGGGCACCCAGACAGGGTATCACCCTTTAACCACTACCCTCTGAGTCTGTTAAACCACCATTTTTTTACCCATCTAGTTGTCTGTCCATCCAGACCATAACATCCTCATTTGGACAGCTGTATGTAGGAAGAGCTTGTATTTACCTTGCTAACTCCAAAGGCAGAATGACAGCTTGCAAAAAATTGGATGAACTATATTGTAAGGAGGCATTTCAAGAAAGTAAGGACAAACAAAGCTCTCAAGTAGAAGAAACTATATGAGAGACTGTCCAGGGAGAGTGTGGATATGGAAGTATCAAGATAGGCCAGTAGCTTGAACAGAACAAACTGGGCTCCAGATGGAGTGACTGAGCCTTGTAATACAGGGTACAAAATGGTTTTATAATGAACCTATAATCGCAAACTATGCCCTAGAAGCTTTTCACAAGCCAGGTGACAGGTCTTTCCAGAGGTGTTACAGCTCTCCCCACCCAGAATAATGTGAACACATGGGATTTCTATGCTATTTAGAGGGAGAAATGCTTCACCTGCCTTTGGTATGCTGCCTTTTCTGCATGGAAAGGCAGTAGCGGCTGAACTGCTTTCTTTTCCAAGCATGAAAAATGGAGTGTTGTCACTGTTGGAAATAGAAGGGCAGTATAGGAGTCCGTGGGCACATGGGATGGAAACGCAAGACATGAGTAACCCCAAACATTTACATTAGGATTTGCATTACTCTGAATACCAATTTGCAAGGCAGAGACAAAGTTGTTCCCAGCTGTCAAGACAATGTCTGAGGGAAGCAGAACTGTCAACAACAAAAGAGGTCGGAAAAGATTTCTGTTGTCGTTCTGAAAGTACATGCAATATGAGAGGAGTAAGAGAGATTGGAAGAACTGCTCAAAGGTTAGAGTGAATTTCCCTCAGAGGGAAGAGCCTGGGCAGGCATGTAAATAAACCCCCAGGCAGAGAACGTCTGTAGGCAGTATAGGCTGGAAAGGGAGGAGAAGAATGTTCAAAGACTTTGTTACAGAGTTCCTGTAATTTAAAATATTTAAAAATAATAATAAAAAACCCAATTTCTTTTCCTCCTGGCTGCAAGGAGACTGAAGGATGCAAAGCAAGGCACTGCTGTTGTGTTTGGCCAGTAGCCAGCCAGACAAGTAAGAACGATGGGTGTGTAAACAGTGTGTATGCATCTCAATGGGAAGTTTACTTCAAAGCTGAGTCCTGGAAAAAAAGATTCAAGCACAGATTTTTTCCCCCTATTTTCTTTTTTTTTTTTTTTTTAAAGTTCAGGAGAGTTATTCTTTGTATCAGTGAGAATACCTCAATTAAAAGCCCTGGAGCGTAAAATCATGAGTTCTGTTACACAGAACGGACAGGAGCAATATGAGCTCTCTCTACACAGTCTGATACTCTGCTTCCATCTCAGTTTAGAGAAAGCACACCTGGGGACACAGGGAAGCTCAGGATGTGTAGCTCATTTTTCCATAGCCTCTGTAAGGTTGCCACCAGCAGTTGTGATACTGTGTTGAGGTGAGGCCACCTTTTTTTTAGGTTTGGACTACAATCAGTGGCTCTTTTTGACTTTCGTCTTCAAAAAGCCTTGAGAAAGGGAGCAAGCTGTATGCATCACAAACACAAAAATCCCAATTTGTCAGCCAGAGGATGTTTTGGCATCCTGAGGTAATTGGCAGTAAGTTCACTCCTGGAAGTCATCGTGGCACAATTGCATAATGCAGAGATGCTCCTACTCCTGTAAATGTGCTGTATTTATAGTGCAAGCTATATCACCACCTTTGAAATGTTTTTCCACTTTGGAGACTTCTGTCACGGTTTCCAGCATAGCTAGGCTGCTGCTGACACCCAGACCTATTCATTTAGGGCTAGGTACTGTGTTGCACTGTTCAGCATAACTGTGCCCTCATTCTCTTCCCTTAGCCATGGATCCTCAAGAATCTGTAACCAGACTGGAAATAACTTGCTTAGCCCCATAAAACACAGTTAACTTTTTCTCAGGCAAAGATTTTGGTGGGCCAAGCGGCCAAAGACATTTATAGGGACTGCTGAGGAAAAGAGGCTAACAGGTTTGGTTTCTGTTTAAACTCACCAGCATGAATATGGGCATCTCCGGCTATAGCGGCAGCAGTAAAATTGCCATTCGCGGTCAAGCACAGATGGAAAATACTGACTCTGGAAGCCAGCCACTAGCCCATTATTTGAGCAGGTCTGATACCTAAGAAAGAGGAGAAAGAAAAGAACACATAAGGAAAACATGATGTTAGATTCCCTAATAGTTTCAACCATTCCTGAAAACAGCATTAAAAATTTTGATTCAGGGTGGAAGGTATGGGTTTGGCTTTGTATTGAGAAGCACTGTATGCACTTACTGTGTACTGAGTAACCATTTTGTGTAAGAAAGCAGCAGCAGTTAACTAATAATGTCTTAACATTTATGGTTCACTTAAAATTATTTAAACTGTTTTTAAGTATTTAATCATTCCAGTATGCTAATCAGGCAAGAAGATTGTTCTGGTGGTCACATTCTCAACTGTTTACAAATCACAAGACTGACTTCAACACTGTTAATACTTTTATCTTTGACTATGGGCATTTGAGTATTTGGGGTTCACTGGAGTAATTTTTTCAACTGCTTCACTACAGAAAAGAAGCCTTAGAAGCTCTTTTATAGGACAAGTTTGGCAATTTCTTCTGTTCCATTTCTTTCTCAATTACCTGTCTCCAGGAGAAGGCACTTCTAATTCAAAACATTATAGGCTTGTGATGAAATAATGACTTAATAACAATCACATGAGGAAAACTGCGACTCGGATGTTATGAGATTATAAGACTCATAAATTTTATGACTGGATTTTCAAAAGAAAAATCTGCTGCTTCATGCTTTCTGTGTACTCAGAAATTCTGTCACATGTGGAAATCTCTGCCTTCCAGCAGAATACACACGGTCTCTGAGCATGGAAATATATGCTTCTCTTTCTTCACACCCTACAAGCATCTGGACACTGATACCCAAAGTAATTCAAGTGATAATCAGTTTGAATAGCTTGCTTCTTGGAGACTAAAGACAAGGAGAGTGTGAAAACAGACAGTTCATTAACTGAGCTGTCAAGTGCTCGTTCTCAAGCACCCTTGTAACCTCATTGGTTCCATATTGGAGAAAACGACAGGAATTCAGTTTCTTCCATTTCCTTTTCTTTCTTTTTCCTTCATCAAGGAAAACTGGCAGCCTACAGCTGTAGCAAACCTTCCTTGTGATACCATAAAATCAAATATATTGATATATCCAAAAGACAATTTCAGAAGTAACTTTATGATTAACAAATACAAAAAAATTTCCCTAGTTTCATTCAGTGACATCATATTGTAATGAGCCTGGAGTTCCCAGAAGGGAAAATATATTGTCCAGCAGAGTTTGGTGTTTGGAAAGTCATTCACTTGTGTGTACAGGTGTTAGTGCTCACAAAGCATGAGGCTCAAGAGTTTTTATGCAAACGCTGAAAAACTGATCAATTTTGACCAGTGCAGGAATGAATTACTTTGCCTAACTTTCAGCTTCCTCCTTTGAAGTAGGGGTCATTTCTGTATGTCCCTTCTAGCATGTTCTGTTGTTCAGACAAGATTATTTACATTTGTTTATGTCCCCGCATCTCCCACGTTCCTGGGGCCACACATACTGGCTGTGCTTTGTGAGACTCTTCTGAGGACCTTCAGAGTTAAGCAATGATGGGGACTCTGAGTTGCCATGGTATCACACCAAGTAAGGCAGTTTGGCTCACACCCAGAGGATTTCAGCAGGACTTTGATAGGAAGTTGCTCTGTTTTTTTGGCACATAGGCCATGAGAACATATGGCTAAGACTCTGCGTAAACATATTGGATAGCTGCAGATGATTGGCGTTATCCTGATGGAAGAAAGGTTGATACACAGAGATATAGGGAATGGTTGTACCTGTTGCAAGATGAGCACTTTTCTGCATTTCATTCCTCCTTTTCCTTTTCACTTCCCCTCAGAGGTTCAGGATTGCCCTGCAATTTCCCTTCCCCACTGATCAGCATCTGATATTCCTGCCCATGCTTGCCTTTGTGGGAGGTTCTTCCTTCTCTTTTTCTCTTCCCACCTGCTCACATTCAGTCTGGGAAGTCCTGCCCTCTTTCCCACTCTCTTTGCCCTACAACTGTTTTTATTTTCTTGACATGTCTACTAATATGCTCCATTTTTGATGGAAAGATTCGTCTTGAGAGAGACATCGCTGATAGACCCTTCTCTCTATAGTGGATTGAAAAAAACCTAGATAACATAACACTCCTATGTTTACATGTGTACATATTTAGGCACGACACTTTAGGAAGGTTGGGTTATTTTTGATCCAGGTTCTATCTTCTCATGAAAGGTTTGTTTAAAAAAATATTTGGAGTTGCCTTAAAAATTAGTTTCTTAGATGGACATAAGTCATGTCTTATAATTAAACTGTCATTTTATTTTTAAAAAATTCAAAGTAAAATTTTAAAGTATACTTTTAAGGTCACGTTCACTTCTCCATTTCTACTTGTGTCTCATACAGACAAAGTCCTGCAATCTATTATTCAAGCTCAATATTGGGTTCAGCAAAAGAAAGATAATAGTGACATTGAAGTACTTTTCTTTAGCTTTGAGCTAGCACAAGATTTTTTCCCCTTTTTCCCCCTGATCTTACTAATTTTCAAGTCAAATCCAGATATTCCTCCAAAAATGAAGAAATTACTCAGAAATTGGAGTGCTGATTTGTGAGTGCATATAAAATCTTCTCTTCTCTTTCCTTTTCCCAGTTGGCCTCTTTCCTACAAACAGAAAGTAGTTCATCAAGGGAAACAAACCACCCCTCCCCACACTCCTTTTTAGTCAGTTACTCTATGCACTAATCTGAAAACAGCACTTAATATGAGAGAATTTCTTCCTTCTTTGTTGAATTCACTATTCCTGTTACAGCAAATCCTGGAAACCAGGATGGTGAATAAAAACTAGTGATTCAGGACCTGACCTTTCAGGTCAAAGAAAAAAAAAAAAAAGCTTTTTTTACTAGACCCACTCTGTAGCACTTTTGTCATAGACGCTATTTCAGAGTTAATGTCACTGGCTTCTCCTCACTCATGAAATCCTGACATTGCTAAGAAGAGAGGAAGATACCTCTTAGAAGGTGAATGGAGAAGAGCATGAGAAACCAGCTGGGACTGTGTGGGATTAAACTTGGCAATGGATAGGTTGTTTTGTTTTTCTAGCTGGCTCAAGTTGCGATGCATGAGGAGTTGCCATTTGGATCTGGTACTGGGAGAAGAGGAGGTGAGCTGGCTGGTAGGTGGGGGAGTGGGAAGATTGGTGGCGGTGAGGGTCAGGTGCTGTTGAATGGGAAGTTGCCCTTCTCTTTCCTCATTTACATCTGTCGGAAATGACTGTAGTGTTTCATTGAAAGTAAGTAAACTATACAACCTTATTTTGGGAGGAGTTCTGTGCAGTAACAGGGATATGGTAGCTAAGGCTTTCCTGTCCTGCTGCAATTGCTGTGAAAAGCCTCTCCTTTGCCAAATCTTCTTCTGAACTGGTTAATGAGTGTTGTACAGCTGAGTTCTGTCACGGCAAGCAACCAAAGTGTGCATCCATGTTACCAGTTTAGTTCAGGTCAGGACTTCTTTCCTTGTTCACCGATGAGCTTTTATCTGTGAGACCAACTAGAGCTGGTTTGAAACAAACCCACTCAAAATGCATATGTGGATTTTAGGTCCATGCATGAACTATTTCACCCTACAGATCCACTTAAACTGTGCCACATTATCTGCAAACATGGTACAGCCCCAGCGACCAAGTGTGTATCTCATTGACTCAACAGTTGCCTGCCAGACTAAAGACAAATATTGCTTTCAACAGTATAATTCTTTTGATCAATGGCACCAATTGTGGTGACACTTCATAATAATGCCTACATCTTATTTTTGCTCTTTGCTAGACAAAGCCCCAGAGTGTTGTGCTCTGTTTAATGCTGGTGTTGTGTTGTAAACCTGACTCTGAGGGCCCCTGTCCCTCAGATAGGTCAGGAATTAGCCTGAGCAGCATGTTGTCCTGAGGGTGACAACTCAAAGAGAAAGCCAGTTCACTACAAACCCGCTCAGGGAGCCCAAGTCAAGATGCAGTAAGTGGTGCTGTTAAAGCCTGCATTGAGCCCCTGCCACACTGGCCGGGTAGCACTCCCTGAAGCTCTCTACAAACATACAGTGTCTCACATGGAGCTCAGTAGTCACTGGGTCATGCTGCATTAAGGGTGATTTGTTCCTTGTAACAGCGTAACCCGAGAGTGTCATTCTATGTACTTCCAAATAATTCCACTGTTTTGCTGTAGAGCAGATGGCTTCTGTAAAACTTGCATCATTGATTACTTTAAAGCCGTCTCTCTAGAGCTTGTCACAGCAGAATCGATCTATATATTATGGAGATATGTCAAATATGGCAAACTGACCCAACAGAAACAACACTGTATGCTCTCATCTGCAGTCGTCCCTAGCGTGCATATGGAGAGGTGGCCTGGCCTTATGCAGCTGGTAAGACCACAGTTAGAGTGTGGGAGGCATTTTTTAACAACACATCAGATAGACTGTTTTCCCAGAGTGTTGTTTCACCAAAACCTGTTACTTTAAATATCCAAAACTTAATTTTCTTTTGGTACAACTGCAGAGGGGAGGCCCTGCCCTACTCTCCTGAGCTATTTTTGTGGAGAATCCTCCCTCTGTGTAATTTGGCCTGTCGCATGATGAAAGCTAATTTAATGGTCAGTCTGTTACAGATGAGGGGGAGAAATAAGTGGCTGAGGGCAGGCTCAGGACACTTGAAACGCTAGCACTCAGACGAAGGGAACAACTTTTCTGTGTTTGATTAGGCCATGCCAGTCTCCAGTGGCCACTTCTATGAGGAGTCTTCACTATCTGTTGTGGGGTGGTGAGATGTGTTGTCGTGACTTCCACATGCCAAAGGCAACCTCACTATCATCTTGAGCTATCTTTTTATTTCATTCAGGGGTCAGTGATGACTGACTTTCTCCTCTCTGCCAAAAGAGAAGGCAAGGCCCTATTCACCCTGTTGACTTCTTCCTGACAGTTGCTGATGAGGCCTCCCTATCTACAGGAACACCCCTCTTGTCCTCAGATGCTCCCACTGGACACAGTCCATTGCAAGCTAAGAGCTTGTAGCACTATCCCTTTAACATAAACCCAGGGCTGTGAAGAAAATTAACTTGTTTGCATAGATAGCACAAATGGGAATGTTTTGAAAGGGCAGCTTGATTGTTGGGGTTGGGTAATACAGCCTCAGATTTGAGACTTGGGATTGTCAGAGACTGAGAACAAAAACAGTTCCTCACAGATGTACCGGGGTGTGCTGCCAGTGCCTGAACATGAAGCTCCTGCAGACATTTCCTTTGCTCATGAGTCTGTCTTTTGTGCCCAGTTTGTGGGAAATAGGGTTGTGTGCTTACTTAAGGATCTGTGTGGGGGTGTGTGTGTGTTTGTGCACTTAAAGAGAAGGCAAAGGAGAGTGAGGATGGGAGTGGGGAGGGAGAATCTAGATATCTGTTTTTTCCAAGTCCCATCCAAACACTTTCTCAGAAGTTTAAACAAGGAAAAGAGGCAATAAACATGCATTAAATGCCACTTGGCTGGAAATGTTTCTGCTTTGTGCTTTATGGGTAAGAACTGGGAGTATATTAGGAATACGGCATGGTTCCATCTCTATTGTTTAGTGTAAACCAAGTTTTTTCTCCTGGAAGGAAGAGTTGCTTGTCTTTCGCTTGCCAGCTTTTGTTCGTTTGTTGATGTGATCCCTTTCCTTTGGTATGATCACTTTCAGGCAAGAAAAAATAGTTTTCCTTAAATACCTTGTTCAAAGACTGGTCTGTAGAGGCAACTCTGTGGTATTCAGTAAAGCAGTGAAGAACAGTCTCATCAGCAATCACTCAGATGTTACCTTTTCTTAAGTGGTAAAATATTTACCCAAGGTCAAACTTCTTCCAGTACAAATGGAACTAAGAACATAAACTATATTCTGTCTGAAAAGGCAGGCTTCCTTGAGATGTTGCAGCATACAAATAATTAGGAGGACTGGGTAGAATCAGGGGATGTCCTGAAGATTTTTCCCTACTCCAGGCATGAGCATTTCCAAATTATCCAGGAACAAGTTCTGCTACCTATATTGAATCTTGGTTATCAGATACCCTCTGCAGAAGTAAGGTGTTGGGACAGATTCAACAAAGCCTTTGGACACGTGCTTAACTTTAAATGTATTCACAGATTAATGAAGCTGAGAAGGCAGCTGATCTAATCTTTTGCCAAAATTTCCCCTATGAGTCTTGTAACACGTTCACAGGATTCTATGTCCATTCAGCAAAACACAAAAGAATATGCTCTCTTCAGAAGTGTATGTGCACATATGCTTAACTTCAGGGATATATTTATTAAGCTAAGCACCTATTGTTCTGAAACGTCAGTAGGTAATTCTAGGCAACTGTCAGAGGTGATTGGTCTTCATGAGTCTGCCTCTGGAAAGAGATGGGGTGCCCCAGAGAGCAGTTTTTAGAATACCTGCTTCTCTCCATTGACTCTGGAAGGGGGTGGAGGTCATAAACTAGGCATCGTGATTAGATGCCTGATGTGGATCTGTGTCATCGCCCTCTTTCTGTTGAATAATTTTTTCATATCTCTAAGTTGCAAAGTTACAGATTTAATCCTAGAAGTGCATATAATATGTAGTGTTAGTGTAGGAAGCAAACTTGCCTAAAACAGCTCTGCCAGTGGTTCCCTCCTGGCCTCCAGTCCCCTTGACTTTCCTATCCCTATGCTCCCCACATTCATTTCTGCCATTTCCCCCTCAGTGCTAACAGCCACAGAAAGTAATGAGTTGGAGACTCTTTCTTCTCTCTGCTTTATATTCCCACTTCATTTTATCTCAAAAGTTTTTCTTGGTTTGTTGTTTTTTCTGAAGAAACCTCTCTTGGGTTTGTCTCTGTTGTGCAGCTGCACAACAGTTAGGAAAGATGATTTGTGAAATGCCATAAACATCATTTATCAGAGGTCATTTTTTGGTGTTTCTGCCAGACTAGAGCTTCTGGGACATGGCTGAGAAACTGGAGGGAATTCGGTGATCTGTACATGTGATCAGCGCTTGCTTAGGAGTGTTGGAGTATAAAACTTCCAAGGGAGAACTAGAAGAATGGAGACATGTTCAGCCTGAAAGCAAAAGCACGGGTGAAGGTGCGTGGGTGAGGGAAAGGCATTGCTGCTACCTACTAAGTTAAAGAGATTTTACAAAGGATGCGGTTCTCATTATTCAGTGAAGGTAGGGCAAGGAATAAAAACAATTACAGCAGAGGAAATGCAGCTTAAATTTTAGGAAAACCTTGGCAGATTTGTAGTTATTGGTGGTACAAGCCATTGGACCTCCCTAGAGGTGATGTGCAAGGTGAGGCAAAATACCCTGTGAGGCAGAGGTGAAGAAGGAATATTGCAGTCCATCCTACACAGATGGGGAATGGGCTAGCGAGTTCAGCAGAGTGCTGTGTCAGCTGACATGAGGATGATATATTGCTCACCAACAGATTGGTTTGTCAGGAGATCAGTGGAGAAACAGGGTTGGCCAAGCAGGAACTAATGGTACAGATTGTGACTCATAGCTGTGGTCCCACTTGATTACTGAGTGAATCTGTTTAGAACTGGGGATGGCTCCAAATACCACTGAGCTGGGCATGGAAAAGAGAGAGAAAAGGGAGGCAGCTATGAGAAGTAAGACTGCCAAGAGAGAAGATGTGGTATTGTCAAGGCCCCACAGGCTACACCCGTGCTGTCATGTTAATTTGAGGTTTGAGTTTGCACTCAGACACTCCAGGCTGTCTGCCTGCTGGCCCACGCTTCACTCCAGTCTGGGATGAGACTGCTGGGTTCTTGGGCAGCAGCGTCTGGGCGCAGTGAAGGGACGTGCTGGCTTACAGCAAGCCTCTCTCCACAAAGCACTGTAGGTGCAACCAGCTCAGTTCTGGGAGCAGAAAACTGCAGGGCACAACCAAGCACAGCTAGCTAAGATTTATGGAAGTAGCCTGGGTAAAGGGGTATGTGTTCCCTAATCACTTTGGTGTGTTCCCCCCTTCCCCAAAAAGAGATAGAAGAAAGAAAGGAGATACATGCAGAAAAGACAGATAAGTAAGGATGTCAGACTGGAAAGGTGAGCTAAGGAAGAAATAACTAAACTCAAAAAGCTAGGAAAGAGAGTGAAACAGAGTTAAACATATCAAGGGGTTTGAAAAGAAATACATTTGGAGAAAAGGTAAGGTTGGCAGTAGGAAAAAATGTAGGGAAGAAAGAGGACAAAAAGTGGAAAGATTTTTTTTAAGAGGTGAAGGAAATGAGATTCAGGTAGTACACTGGAGGTAGTCACGCTAAGCATACAGAGCATGGTGGTGAATATGGCCCCAAGGTTAGGTAGCAGAAGAAAACATTCTGTATAGACTTACAGAGTATCCTGTTTGTGAGAAGTGACCTTGAGCAATTGCTGCCAGGGATTTTTAGAAAGAGAATAATAATTTTATTTTGAACATATTAGAAAAATCTAATTCAAAATTACTATGCAGTAAGTAGAAATTGCATCAACATATGAAAAATGAAGAAGTCATCCAGGATTATCGCAGTGTCTTCTTTCTGCCTGTTTTGCAGCCCTTCCCATTTCTTTTCGGTTCTTATTCCAAAATGAAGTGTAGGGTCAATCTTTTTTTTTCCTTAGCAATTGCATCAGCCATAGGAATGTATCACGTGGTAAATGAATGAGTATGAATAATTCAGAACAAAATTTTGAATCCCTTAAAAAGCAGAAGCTTCACATTTCATTGCTAACCTGTTTCCAGATAACATGAAACCTACAAAAATCACATTGCAATTTCTAGAACAAAACCATTTCAAGTATTTGAAAATATTCTTGCATTAATTTCATTCTGTCCAAAGAATATTTCAAACCCAGAGTATTTAAAAACTGTGTTTCACATTTTGTGAAAAAATCAGAAGATAATTAAATACTGGGTATGTGCTGCCTAAACATGAGACACTATACGTATTTCCAGAAATTACTGTGGCCTTAAAATGTGAACACCTTTGCCTCTAAGGTTGATGGAGAATGTAACGTTTAGTTATCCAAAACTGACTGTATTAGGAAATTAACATGGTCTTCTGCTATCATTATCATGCATATATATGCCACCATCATTGCTCATTAGTGTGGATTTTGGGCTCCTGTAATAATAGCATGACTAGAAAACAGCCTTTGACTGGTCCTAAGCCAAGAAGCTTAGCAACAAAAACACAAAGAGAAAAGCCAATGCAATACAGCAAAGAATTTTTTTTTTCTGGTGATAAGAGCAGGAGGACAGAGTGAGGCGTTTTACAATTTGTTCCCCAGTTTAGTCACTGATTCAGTGTGGCCTTTCAAGAGGAACTTTATCCTCTCCTCACTGAAGGTTCATGCCTCACTTTCCTCATCTGTGAAACAATAGCAGGACTGAACCACTTTGCAGCTGAGCTTGTAAGTGACCAAATGACACGGCATTTCTAAAGCACACTGAGACCCTCCAGCAAGAAGTTGCTACAGAGAAGGCAAATGTGATGCTGATCACCTCACTCGCATGCATTGTGATTAATGAGTCTCAGGCAGCCATTCAGGGCAGTGAAGCCGATGGTTATGACAGCATTAATATGCGTTTGCATTGCTCTGAGCACCGTATTAGCACTCATATTCTACAGGGGGTATCAGGGCTGCGCCCTCTGGGGATGGTTCAGGGTATCCTACCATTCGGTTCCTGCCCTGTTGATCTCTTCCCACCAGCACTCTGTCGGCTCACCGAGGCTCTGGGCTGCTGGCATGCAGGCGTAGTTCCACAGTCTGTCGGAGCCTTCCTTCTTGTTGAAAACACTCCTGATGGCCACAATCACCTGCCCATGTGGGCACTGGAAGTTGAAACCCTGCCGGTACACATTGACCCATTCATCATTTTCTCTGTAGTCATAGCCACCGTAGTGATAGTCACCATACTGGCCCCATGCCACGGTCACCAGAGGCAGGAACACACAGAGAAGGATGAGGTCCATCCCGAAGATGTTCCTGGCTTAGAAATGCCCCACTGGTTTGTCGGGCTGGCCCTTTTATATCGCCTCTAACATTTGGCTTCCAGATGTTATGCTTCCAGATCCAAGTGCAATGTGTCATTGCTTAGAAAACCTCTGAGTTACAGACACATCCAATTACTTTTAAGGTGGAATTCTGCAAGTACAGTAAGTCTGCAGGCCATAAGATCAGGGTCTTCCCACCACCACAAACCATCTGTGATCCCTTGCTGTAGAGCTACTGTATAGAGCAAGATACACGTTGTAGAACAACTGTCACATACATCCCATTTCTATCCTTAAGACAGCAGTTAAGTTTGAAAACTACTTTATGTGAAACTAAAGCTCTCTTTGAAGTTGCCATTTTCCATCATTAGTAACATGCAACAAAATGTGATAGTGTGTCTGTGTCCCCACCCTCTTTTCCTTAAATGGGTGTGACATGATTCAACCAGTCCCTAGAAAGAAGGGAATTGGGCAAGGTGGGGAAATTCACCGCTCCTGTTGTAAAAAATCCTTTAGACATTTGGGTTTGGTTTGGTTGAAGGGGAGGTGGAGCACGAACGACTGAGACTCTGGATGGCATGGAAATAGCCCACCCTGAGAAGTAGGGCATCAGCTTCTTCCGTGCAGAACTGATGTTGCTCTGACTGTGTGTGAGCACTGTAACACTGTGGACTCAGCAGATGTTTTAATTTCAGGATAAAGCACACAAGCAAGTTATGATGAGATAAGCTTCACGTGTCACCATAACCTATTGAAATCTTTGAGCACGGCCCTTTGCCTTGCATTTATCGTGGGCTAGAAACATGGGGCTACTGCTGAGGAACTGCTGTGCTGCAAATTCAAAACCTGAGTTGCCACTTGGAAATGAGTTTATGTGCCACATCCTCAGATAATTTCTTTATAAGGAAAACACCCTATTCAGGAAAGCATGGAACGGTGTTCTTTACTTAACTGTGTACTTGACCCATAGAAAACCATGGGACTTGAGCACGTTTTTATAAGTAAGGCAGCCCAAAGTCAATCTAACATAATCTATATATGTGAATGTTGCCTATGCTGTGTTACTAGTGAAATGTGTGACACTTGGAATGGCTCCAGATTCAGATCCTGTCTCTTACAGTGAAATCACAACAAAGGATCTAGAGGCTGTTTCTTGCTGCAAGTTTCTCTTCTATTCTTTTCACTATCCCTCTTCCCCACTTGGGCTGTGCACAAAAAAGAAAAATGCATATGACCTTTTATTCTGTTGCTGATACTATCACAGAGAAGATCCATGATGGGTAACAGTGGACTTGCTCTTCCCTAGGGATCTTCAAACCCATCATGCCTGGTCATTGCTTTGCAGGAGCATAAGCATCGCAGGAGGTGGGTGCCTTTACTAACAAATCGTAGATCTCAAAAGCTGCCATCAGCCTCATCAGCTAGGTGCTTTTGTGCCTTTAGCTAATGGCTTTTCTTTTTGTAGCAGAGCCTTGTTTGACAAAACCGTAAGCAGGAGTTGAGCTCTTTGCCCAGAGCACAGTGCAACAATATCTCAGTTGTCCATGCTCACAGCCAGTGCAGATCCCCATGAACCTGGCAGCTGAGAGTTGCCAATCTATCTCAGTGCCTCACCTCCAGCCGTAGCAGCCCCAGATGCCTGGGGAAGAGGGCTATGGAGACAGCACAGAACAGCCCTGTCCTTGGAGCTTCCCTCCTCTAGATCTCAGGTAACAGTGGGGGATGCAGGTAGCCAAAGTCTAAAGAGAGAGGAAATTTACGATTCAAAACCCCATAGTTATCTGATGGGCACCATAGTGCAAACTTGAACTGCATGATCTCACATGCGTTTTTCAGCTAACTCAATAGTATATGTTTTTTCCTCTCTTACTTCCTTAGACACGTAGTCAACATCTGGGAGCACTGCACACTGCTGTGTATGCCTGAGAGGCATTCTGGAAGATGTTTTAGCAGGAAGCACTGCATTATCATATATATATATATGATCCTCACCTCACATAACCCGTTATAACCACCATTTCCTTGGAAGGAAGTTCTCATATAACCCACGCAAAATCAAGGGCAAGAGGGGATGAGTAGGGGGAGGAGGGCTCTATGAAGGGTAGGACGGTCTCTCTTTGCATACCTTTGACATGCGTGTGAATCTTCGAGGTCTCTGTTGACAATTCCTACATACAGTCTACCCTGCCTGATCCGAGTTAGTGGAAAGGGTGGCACCTCCATGCTGCACTGTGATCAGGAAGTGGTTTGGCTGGGGGAAAAGGCTGTGCAGGGATGAAAGCGAACATGAGAGACGTGGAACTCTTAACTCCCTGTAGCAGTCATGGGAGTGCACACATCTCCTGACCAGGAACTGCCTGAAAATCAACAGCTCTGTGTTTCTGGATCAAATGCTTTCTGGGAACTTCTTTTAATATTAAATTTCATGCTTTATTCTGATACTTAATAAAAACAGAAGAGAGCAGAATTTCTTGCAGGAGGGATGTGATGGTTTTTAATCACCTTGGAGAAGGTTGGTATTTGTGAGTAGGAGGAACTGTGATTTGAAAATTCCTGTAAGGGTTAAAAAAAGAGAATAGTGTGCATACATGAATTTTGTTTCTGAGTAACGCTCGTTCAGCTCTGCAGTTCACAGCTGCTTTGTTCATGGAGCAAAGCTGAGGCTACCTGTGACTCGTTTCGCTAACATTTCACACCATTGCTCCAACCCAGATAATTCCACTGATGTTGCCAGTGCTGAAAGTTGCAATTTTAGCTGTGTTTCCATTGACTCACTGGTATGTTAACCCACTATGCCTTATTCTGTTCTGGCTGGTGAATCAAACATAGCAGTTCAAAAGCCAATGGCTAGAAGAGCTACAAACTAGTCTGCAGCTTAGTGACTTTGGTTGGCTTCAGCTAGAGTTTGCACTAGGAGAAAACTCATTAATACTTAAAAATCAGTCCCTCTCTGAAATTACTTACCCTTTAATTTGACTTTAAAAATGTCAGCTGCATGCCTTGCACATCCAATCTTTGGAAAAGCAGAAAGTATCAATGACGTAGTAAATATGAGGTGCTAAAACCTAACTTTCATTGTCAGTTCCTTTCTGTGGCATCTCTGTTGGCTGGTAATTTTATTCCCTATCAGTTCTTAGAAATGCTGCATTTAATCCACACAAACAAGTATTTAATTTCTGTCTTGCTTCTTGATACCCCCCCACCCTGGCCTAAATTTGAAGTTAGCTCTGCTTCGAGCACAGGTTGGACTAGAGGTCTTAAGAGGAATGTCCTTTCCAAACTGAATTATTCTGTGTTTCTCTCCTGCTGCAGATACTAGATGCAGCATTACTTAGCGCTGCAGGAGTTGTTAGTGCTTTGGAGCCATTAGGAGAAATGCTGCAGAATTCACTTACCATGTCATGTTACAGCCATGAAATGCAGAGAGATTGCAGTGCTTTGAACTAAAATCACAGATGCAGTAGTAATATTGAAATAAATAACAGTAGCTAACTTAATAGGGTTTATTTTATCACCCAAGCTCTATACCAAAATAGGAGAAAGAACAGTGAAGCTTTATTTATTATTCAGCAAACACAGACATACTAGAGCTGCAATGAAAATAGCAAGGGTTCAGACTTCGTGAGTGACAGGTACAACTAGACCTGTGTCTACAAAACTGGGTTGCATGAAAGTAGTGTCATCTGGTTTTATTGGAGTAGCCATGCTGCTGAAGTTCTTGCATCTGCAAAGGTCTGACTCATGGGCAACCAGGTTTTTTCCCCACTATGAGGGCAGAAGGGACATACAAGGGTGTGATCTCACAGCACTTCATCCTTTAGATGCACAAGAGTGATTCCATCCCATATTGCTCAGGACTATAGCCAGAAGTGAAGTTTCGCATTTTGTGCTGGTGAAGGAGGCTCTGTGTGTGAGCCTGAGCCCTGAAGTCCTCTGTACACAAAACAGGTATGACAGAAACAGTGACAGTAGCAGCAGCAATATAAGTCTGCTTCCAAACTAATGCAACTACATCATGGCATTTCACAGTGAGAAGAAAGTGTTTTTCATGTCAGCTCATTGCATCAATGAGGTCGCACATTTTGAACACATTTTCCATATTTTATTGCACACTGTCTGAGAGCGATGCTGGCAGTTCTGATAAAGCAGAGCGGCTTGGATGAGTCAGGGAGGCTGCGTGATCTGGGAATTGTAAAGTGAATTCAATTACTTGTTACTTTTCCATGTCATCTTTGCAGCACGACTTTTTTTTTAATAAGCTTCCTGCATTGTCAGTTTTTATAAAAGTGTGAGGAATTTGGGGTGCCTTTATTATGTTTTTGAAATTAGGTTACAGAAGCCTTAGTAATGTGGAGAAGGAGGAAGCTGCTAGAGAGCTGTGCTTCACAAGGGACAAAGATATCTCCTTGTCAACTTTTTAGCTCAAAGTTATTACCTCCTTTCAGAGTAATTTATATGGTGAGGGCTGGAGTTCATTTGTCAAGGCTTCCTACTGTTAATGACATTTTTCCTAGCACCTTTCACTTGATGTTTTCAAAGTACTTTGATTAAGTTCAATCACCTTCTTGAAAAGTACGAAAGGTTAAAAAAACCTTGTTTTACATGGTAGTTCCAGTGATCTGCTCAACGCCCACCAGTACCTCAGGACCAGAAGCAGATTTTAAACTCCAGCATCTAGACTGTCAACATCAGACTCCAGCCCTGGGAGAGCACACCTTTTCCCAACCCCTTCTTCCTGCCATTTCTTTACAGAGACACTGATTCAGTTTCTGCTTTGTGTAGATTTTTCTTTGTAAAAGGGAAGGTACTACATAAGATCCTGTGAAACTAGAAGATATTGCAGAGCTGTTTTCTCTTTGGAAGTAGCTGTAGGAAATTCTGATACAATGCCACCTGGAATACTGATGTGGAGAAAAAAATATGCTAGCTGCAGTGCTATTTTTTGAAGGTTATCATAAGCCTTTAGATTACTTTTGTAATAGCTTCCTGCCTGCATGTATAGTATTAAATCACAGCTTAAGTAATAGAAGCAAACAGGAAATGCAAAACTTATGTCATAAAGTCTCTGAGGAAAGGGTAAGGAAGCTGCATTGAAACATTAGTAAAGAAACAACTGAAACAGGTTTTCCTGATCTGGGAAACTGGCTATATGCTGTGATAAATCTTTTCCATCTGCAACTCTGAAATCTAATGCTTTGAAAATGTAGTTTTCAAGTAATCAGTGAATGACTGTTGCATAGATTGATCATTATTCCTAGATCAGATTATACCCAAAAACTGGATACAAAAGTTACAGTCACGAACCTTTCTGACAAACTTTTCCATGCTCACACAAAGCTTTGAGCAGGGAAAAGTTGGGAGAGGAAGAGAGCTAAATTGTGCAAGGCAAGATATCCTTACCAACTGCAGGGTTTGTGCAGACATCCTAGAATGTCTACACAGAATATTCTGCCATTAAATAACCCAGGAGTCTATTGCCATCATTACTGACTTCTCAGATCTCTCCCCAGAAATAATTTCAAATAGACTTACTAGGGGATATTTAATCAGTTCTGATACAGCCATTCCTCAAATCTGGGCATGGGGAACTGTGTAACTTGCCTATTATGTACATATAGTAAGAGGTCATGTACAGCTCATGAACAGAAAACGATACATTTTTTGTTCTGGTCCACTAGCAGTGAAAAAGTTAGATGATTCCTGTTCTTTGCCCTCCTGCATGGTTTAATCATAGTAATACAGGCTTTTGTCAGAGCAGTGATATAACTGCTCCTCCCCACTCTGTGCATCAGCCTGTAAAAGTTGCCTTGTTTAACTAACTCTTACCATTTGTGCCAATAAATTCATTCCCTAAAGATGTTGCAAATTACAGAGCTGTTGCAATTACAGTGACTCTTCCAGGATCATTACAATGAGAAAAAACCAATTTGATGAGTGTTTGCAATTAGTTTCAAATGTCAGGACAGGGCCTGGTATTTTTCCAATTACATGTCATTACTAAAAGCTAGGTGTTTTTTCCTTAGTACTCTTTGCTAAAAAGGTTCTTTCTTATTGCTGTAGCTGTTGTTGTTATCACCATTTCTTTTAGCATGTATGCTTAAAATCTGTAAGAGGTCTCTATCTACAGTCCCATATTAGGCCTGGTCAGGCAGGGTGCAGTGTTTGAAGACAAAGCTGCCAAAAGGAAAGAAAAAAATCTCAAGGCTACAGGAAATTCAGGTGGCGTTGTTTCAGGAGAGAGCCAGATTATTCAGGCTGAGTCAGTGCTGAATGTCCTCATGGATTTAGCAGGCAGCATTTTACCAGGACCTTTTTATACATGGGCTGAGTAACTGAACCCTCCTTTTCATCAAAAATCTCCTCTTTTTTTTTTTTTTTAATATAATAGCTTTATATTTTGTCTTTGGGCTAAATTTGAGCTTCGCTATCTCTGTACTGTCTAGAAGTTGGTGGTTCCTACTTGATACAGCTGGAGAGCTTACTTGGAAGAGCAGTCATCACCAGATCATCAGAGGCAGAAAAGTTCTAAAAATTTATATGACTCCTTCAGAAAGAGATTTCTTCTCAGTGGGCTCGTTGGACATTTTAGTGAAATTGGTACTAAACCTAATGCGTAGGGAGTTTTCAGTAGATGTGATCCTTGTGATCCTTGTCAACCAGTCGTTGTGGATGGTGAGAGGTTTCTCCTTCACAAAATTTTGGTATCTTTAGAAAGCTCTCACATGGCTTTCTCTAGCACAGACTGTGACCTACAGATCATAACATCGCTGTGAAGTGCTGGAGGGGAAAATCTGAACTAATCACTCATAATAACTCTGCACAGACCCAAGGGGTAAGTCTGAGGTCAGGGCTGAATTGATCTTTGATGTGAGAATGGCAGTAGCTTTAATTCACTTGCTGATCATGGGAATGGGACTGAGCCAAAACCAGTTTTCTCTGGGCTAGATGAGGGGGAGAAAGGGTAAGAAAGCGACTTAGGAGTGTATCAGGTTTACATGCAAATGACCCTATCTCTGCATGATCATTCAGGCCAGTGCAGAGCAAACACTGAGTAGGAACACTCAGAGCTCGTGGTGTTTTATACCAGTTTTGTACTTTCTTTGTGCAGGCTTCTTTGTGTCAAAATAAAATTTTAAGAGTTCAGAATGATCTTGCTTTAATGGTCACTAAAGCCGGGTGCTATATGGTAGCCCATGTTATATGGGAAATGAAAAGATATACTTAGTTGGTCCCTTTTGGCCATATGGTTTGTGAATTTGGATAGCTGGAGTGACAGTGTAGCCACTGAAACCCAGCTCCCGGTGCCCTCCATCCATTTGCATTCTAGTCACGAGAATGATTTTTCTTTACTTCTTTGCTTTTGTGGTTCTGCAGATGGTGGGGGAAAAAAGGTGGGGGAGAAAGAGAAAATTGGGGGAAGGGGCTTTTGCGTCCTGTCACTATAATTCATTGCAATCTGACCTTCTGCATTTTCAGCCCGGCTCAGTCATCCACCACTCCTCATGTGACTGTCACCTCGCATTATTGTAATTAGGAACTGCCAGCCCCAGAGATTTGACAGTGGAAGTGAAAAAGTCCAAGAAGCTCTCTGCCAATTTAAAATTAACCCTGTCACTGCAGGACAGATTACCCTGCTCCAGAAGTAGCTCCTTGGCATTCATACTGAGACAATCCCATGCTCCTGCTGTTGTAATCCAGCTCCCTGGTCTCACCCTGCTTTGTTCTCCTTGTGTCCTCCCAGCTCCCAGGGATGCTTCACCCTCCTTCCTCCCCACATGCAACCCTTCTTTGCTGGCTAAGAGAAGTGAAGCTGCTAATGAGAGCGCTCAAGCCAACAGTCCCAGAGTCCATGTGGGTGGACGATAAAAGTGGCTTTCTGTGGCTGTTTGCCCAGCCTCAGAAAAGACCCTCCTGCTCTATGCACATCTCGCTTCTCCTTCCCCTCTGCATGGGGCTTCTCCTCCCCCTGGGTAAGCACCACCCAGTATAAAACCACCTGGGTCCCTGCCCATTTATGTGGCTGTTGGTTCATGTTGCTGTCCAAGACTCTTCATCTTTGCTGCTCTGGATACCCCTGCCTCCTCACGCTACAAGTTCCCCACCTTTGTAAAGGGATTATAGGCTTTCTCCCAGTGAGGCTGGCAGCTGCTGTTGTCAAGGCCCTGTTTACACAGCATTTACAAATCTTGCTGCCTTATCTTGTAAGCAGGGGGTGGCCGGAGGTCATCCTTGTTGCTACTCTGTTTGGCTAATTAGGAGCAGCTCCTGCTCACCTGCTGACAGAGGTGACAGCACAGTGACAGCTCAGAGGAAGGTTGCCTCCCCTCGGGAAATATCCGGAGTTTCAAACAAAAAATTAGAATATGAAGAGTGCAATAATAGCTGACATCCAGCCTCTGTAGGCATTGTATCTGCGCAAACAAATAGAACACAATCAGGTAACAAAGATCCTGATAGTCCTGCAGTTCAACTGGAACTGTTTCAGTGCATGGGACAGGCAGGTTTGACACTGCCCTGGATCAGATAGGGTTTGCATAAAACCAAAACTATATTTGGTTGACCTATTCTACACCCTCCTATATAGGTACAAGTGTTTTTACTCCCAAGTTCATTAAAGCTGGTACCCCTAGTCCTTTAGGATAAGGCCATACCCTTTTTTGCAGTAGTTCCAGACTGCTGTTATTAGTTCTGATCAAGGATGTGCTTCCCCCTCACACCCCTTCTTGCTGCGAGCAGTTACAACGATCACTATTGCTACAAATTGCCTATTTCTTAGTTCAGCTCCTCCGCGTCACCACAAGAAGCATAACTGAGAGCCCCTGAAACATGATTTCAGTATCTGGTCTTTACATGCTCCAGCCATGGAGTTCCTGAGCCTGCTCTCAGCTTTCAAACATGCAGATCGGCCTTTGCACCGCACACCTTATCGTGCCCTATGCCCATCTACATGGCAGGCCATTTTTGTAAGACCACTCCTGTATTTTGTTGGTGTGCCTGACATAGTGCTAGATCCTAGCAGTATCTGTGTTCACCAAGGAGAAGGAAAATGCCTACATAGCTATTACTGTGTTTAGCTTTTCTAATCACATCAAATTCTGATGGCTTGTCATCTACATCCATGGAATAATGCATCCTTTCCTTTTCTTTGTGCTATGCTCTAGGTTATTTTATGCATTGAGAGCTCCAACAGCTCTATTAGGATAGCAGACTCCCCATTTCTCTTCTCATATTTAGCATATTTACAGCCACTGCTCATCATCAGAGAACACTGCGTGTCTCTGGAAGAGTGGCCTTAAGAGTGCATAACCTTGGTGTTATTATTTGCTTTAAATGGATAAATGAAGAGAAAATAGTTGCCAGTAAATGTAAAGATAGACATGGAAAGAATAAAGAAGAATCAGCAGAACTCTACAAAATCTCTGGAAACAAAGTTATGTTTTGGGGTTGTTCATAAGGTAAGGCATTAGAAAAGCAGGCATGACAGGCACAAGTGGAATAGTTTGTGCTTGTATTTTATGACTGCCTTCAAGGTAATATGACATGGTTAAGAGAAATTTGTGCTCATTACTTAAATGCTTGGCTAAACTTTATGTCTATGCAGTGCAATGCAAAGTGTCAGCACCCATTGGTTCTGGAGCTTGTGATTTAAGCTAACTAGAAATGTGTGTGGGTAAGTCCTGCACTACTAGGTTAAGCTGCCTCTGTAGCTGTACCCAGTGATGCTTTCTGGTGAAGCATGGAAAATGGAAGGGTTTGTCTTCAGTAGCCATCAAATACTGGGCACTGGCTGAAGGAAATAAGAGCCAGAAGTTGCCATTCTACTAATCATGGGCAGCAACACCTCACCTTCCTCATGCTGCAATGGGCCCAGCATAGTTCAGGTCGGAAGGCACCTCTGCAGGTTGCTGGTTCAGCCTCTTGTCCAAATCAGGGCTGGCTGAAGATCTGACCAGGTTGCTCACAACTTTATCCAGTCTTGAAAACCTCCAAGGATGGAGAATGCACAACATTTCTTTTTTCCACTTGCAAACACACAGTCTAAGTTACAATGCATGGCACTGTAATGTCTTTGTGACCATAGGAACTTCGTTAACAAAATCAAAGCTGCTGTTATTGTGCTACTTGTGCACTCCTCTGCTCTGTAGCTGTCTTTATCACTATCCCCTTCAAAGTGTTATATAGAAAGTGGTGTATTTTTCACTTTAGGAGCCATGTCCTCCCTCTGTGACCTTAGAATATTTAGCAGCACAGATGTAGATGCATGCCACACATGCAGTGAAAGTCAAAGACTGTTTCTCAGCCTATAGTAGGCATATTCGCCAGCTCTCACCTGGATATTTTTATGAAGGATGCAAAACCCAGCAGCTAAAAAGAATGTGTCAATGTTCCTTAAAATCAGCAATAGGTTAGACCGATTGCCTGCGGAACTATCCCTGTCCCTAGCCCAGTCATGCTGCAACTCTCCAGATGCCCTGGCAACCTTGCACCCAATAAAAAAATAACTGTGCTAATTGTTTGAAACCCTTTTATATCTTTCTTCCAACAATATTTTTGTGTATTTAAACCTAAGCTTCAGAATATCAGCAGTTCAGTGGGAGGTGCTGGTTTAATAAATCCTGGAGGTCTGGGTTAATAAATCCTGACACTCTGGGTTTAGTCACAGCTCAGGCTGGCTCTGCCACTAGACTGTGGTAGATCTTTTAGCAAATTATTTTGCCTCTTCGTGTTTCTTTTTGGCCTTCTGCTCATTTTTGGTCTTTCTAGCCTGATGCTGTCAGCTCAGTTGTTAAGTTACTGTCTTTTACTATGGATTTGACGATCAATGTCCTGCAACCCCAAGTAAATGCCCATATTCCCCAGATATTAACTATTTGTTTCTTGCTCCTTGCTCTCTGCCTTTTCACAGGAATACTCACAAAAGCCTCTGTCTTTTTCTGTTGTGGAATAAGATGGGTAAAAAAGCTTCCAACTCTTCAGCAGAAAACGAAAAATTGTTTCTTACCCAGCAGTTATAATAACTGCTATGAGCCCGTCTCTCTAGATATGTGATTTCATGACATTAAATGAATTTGACATTTACAGCTGCTTTTACTTCTTCGAAGAGCCTTGTCTCTTTTTTCCCACTTAAAGTTCTGTTGTACTTTGAAAATTGTTATTAATATTGGCACCATGGGGGCTCCATATTTCTTATGTCAAATTTGCTCAGAGCACAAACGTGGATCGACATCAAGAAACTCCTTGGCTTTTGTGGCCTTTGGGTCACGGTGGAAAAGGCCTTTGCTAACTCATAGCCCTGCAGACCTGGGTCTTAGAGTCTGTCTGAACGATGCACAAGTGTTGGAGACCAATGAAAGAGAGCATGTTGCACAGCGCTAGGAATAGGCTGTGCAACAAAAGCAGAGACAGCAGGCTTCTCTCCCTTGTCCCGCTGTAGCTGCGACAGAGGATTTATGACGTTGTAACAGGCTTTGCCGTGAGTTGAATATGAATAGCACCTCTCCCAGACTGTAGAACAATCAGCATTTTTGCTGCATTGGCTTCATTGCTTGCTTCAGTGGTCCAGTGAGCTGACTGGCAAAGTCCAAAGCTGCACACTAAGATCCCCGCAGCGCTGCAGGCAAAATAATGCCCAAGCTTCAGGAATAGGGAAATAATGTACCTTGTAAATGCCCTTCACTTAGGCAGAGATTCCCTGGGGAACAGTGAAAAACCTGGAGAGGGTGTTGCCAAAAATTCCTTCTTCGCTGTCATCCACTGCAGAGAAAATAATTTGCATATAGTTACTGCTCTAGGAATGGGCTGATACAGTCTGCCCTCCGCAGCAGAGAATTGCTGTCTGCCTTCATACACAATGGACAGATCCAGATTCCCATAAACATGAGGCTGGGATGATGGGATTGCTTATCATTTCACCAAGACGAAACCCAGTTAGAAAAAGCAATTTCACTGCAGTATGTACATCTCTCACCAGCTTACTCTATCCATTGTTGTCTCTTGCTTACAGTCTAAATACAAGACTCTCGAGTAAGGAACATTAGGTGTTCACGGTGCTGAACACAATGGGATCCTGATCTTCCTTCATCAATCACTATCACCATCACATCAGCATTTATTTGTTTACACTGTCTGTTCTTTCAGTAGGAAGCTCTGCTGGGAACCATAGTGGTAATAAGGATAGAGCACTGCTTTTCTCAGCCCTGCCTTCTTTTAAGAATATAAATGGATTAGCACTTTATGGCACCCAAAATGACATTTTTCCACAGATTATTTTCTGAGTTGGCTTTTCTGTTGATTGCCTATCTGACGCTTTTTCACCTTGTAATATTTTATAGCTTACTAGCACTTTCCATTTAAGGATCTTGAGGCATTTATATCTATGAGATACAGAAATGTTATATCTATTTTATAGACGTGGGAAACTGAGTAAAAGCATGGTAAGGTTTACTTGTCATCAAGGTCGTGCATTGAGTTTATAGCAAAACTGACAATTAAAAAAACCGCTCACAGCCATTTCTTCCCATTTTTAGCCATTCCCTTCCTTTGTCCTTAATCTCCCTCCTGTCTTCTTTTCCTTCTACCATTTTGCCCCTGTCTTATCCTCTCCTTCAGCAGGTCTTATCCCTAAAAGTGGGGTATGTTTTCCAGATTTGAGAATCTGGATCTGATCCCCAACCACTCCTTTCATGTATGCATATGCCATACAGCACTCACACACTGCCAGTCCTGCTTCTCTTTTACATGCTAACAGCTAGGAATTTCCATAGCAAACCCCCAGATATTTCAGGGACCTTGGGCGCTGGCGGAAATTCTCATCTCTCCTGCTTTTTTTCTCTGACCCATTATAGTGCTGGCATTTAACTTTGTGTTATAAGCCATTAGTATTTTGCTTTGTAAATAGGTCATTCTGAAATGTTGTGGAGCCTGCAGTGTGTGTAGACTTGGAGAACAGTGTTCCCTGGGCCCGTCTGGATTTGCTGTCATAGGACTATCTGCAGTAGTATGTGGGAATGAAGGCCATCTTTTCCCAGCCTGTATTTCAACAGAGATTCTTAATACAAATTTTCTTCCTGTTATTTCCACATTGGAAAAAAACCCCAGATGCTTCCTGGATGAAACCTTCAGTGTTTGCCCTGCAGTGCACCCCAAAAAGACAATCATCTATGTATGATGTAGCTGGATAAAGGGAAGTGCTTAGGGTTCAAGTGGGTTTTTTGGGTTGGTTTGTTTTTTCACCCCTCTCAAAAAATAACGTATCCTCTGCACGCGGTTATTTCAAAAAGCTCTGGGCAATATAGTCTCTGAAGTAAGAATAGCCAATTCAAAATTCTTATTTCTATTGATGTGGGCACTCCTCGTATTTTAGGCACTGTGTAAATGCCTTTTCTGGATAGATTTGTTATCTTGTTTTTAATACATTGAAACAAGGGGCAGCTGCTAAGGAGGAGAGGAGGCTCTTTGCCAATGTAAGGACACCAAGGAAGCTGTCTGCCAATATTAATATGAGAACAATTTTTTTTCCTTTTCACTCCTCTACTCTTTTCCAGCGCTTCTACTCCTTCACATTCTCTCCTGGATAGAGGTAGGAGCTCAATTGCCAAACTGAATCAATTCTTGCTGCCTTCACTAAGGCTGTCAGCAGAGCAGAGTTATGTCATGACAGTGTTTTTTTGTTGTGGGTAGCTCTTCTCTATGTGCTGAGTTGATATAAGCAGGCTTATAGCCCCTTTCCCCTTTAGCCTGCCCAATGCAACATGCACGCTGCAGGTCACTAAGGCTGAGATTTCTTGGCTGTACATATCTTCCCTAAAATGACTTCAACCCCTGCCTCTCTCCTAAAAGCACTGCAAGATCTCTGAAACCGTGTCTTTCATCTGAGTGTGCTCAGAAGAAAAAATTCTTGATTCTAAAGATCTGTTTTTCTTTTCACGTGTTTTACATCACTGTTTTATCTGTATGAACAAGGCAAGGCAAAACAGCCACAAGAACGAGTAGCCCCATGCTGATAAGTGGCTACCAGCTAATCTTTGCAACGTGTTCCGATTAGCTCTACCCAAGAAAAGCATCAGTGGCTGGAGTAAGAACACAGATGGGAGATTCCCAAGGGATTCAGCCAATATCAAGTGGATCAGCAGTCTCATGTTAGATGCTCTGGTAGTGGTAGAAATGGTAGTTCTCAGGT
The DNA here is from genome assembly GCF_963921805.1 of Phalacrocorax carbo. Classification (NCBI taxonomy): domain Eukaryota; kingdom Metazoa; phylum Chordata; class Aves; order Suliformes; family Phalacrocoracidae; genus Phalacrocorax; species Phalacrocorax carbo. Next base: position 92,826,224 of record NC_087513.1, on the reverse strand, counting down.
GGGACAAAAAATGACCTGCCTCCCTGCTATGCTATTTTCCACAAGAGTAGAGGCTGTCACAACCCTATTCTAAACACATGATTACTCATCCATACATGTCTGTGCCACTTCTTCCTGGATGCTAGTTACATTCTGCACTCTTCATTTGCAAAAGCCATCCTTCCTACTTTCTGCCCTGGACCGTTGCTAAATAAATAGATGTGTTACTGTGTTGGGGGAAATTTGCCTTGCATGTAGAGTAGAAAGTATACTGGAAATGGCCAACGTCAGCTATGCTAATTGATGGAATGATAAAACTTCTCCCAGTTGTTTAAATGATGTCGTTTATATGTATTAAACTATAGTCTAATGGTAGAGTATTAGTCTGGAGAGAGGAACTTCTCATCAGATTGGAAATCCATGTATGGCTGGCGAAACAGCGTCTAAAGTTGGCCTCTTGTTCCCCCTTAAAGTTTTAAGTACACTTCAGCTTTTGAAGCTAAACCACTCTGCTGGAGGACTGCCCGGTCTTGCTTTGGCTTGCCTCTTTCTCTGGATTCCCGCCACATAAGAGATGTCAGCTACTTTAGTTGTGTTTTAGAAACATGGAAAATGTGGCTCATGTAAGCTTATGTTAATGGATTGCTGGACTCTTCAGGCTGATGCTGTCTTTTGCATTCTGCATTTCATGCTCAAGGCAATTTATTTTCCCCCTTGTCTAAACCTCACCTCTGTTGTTTGTTTGCAAAGGGAACCCTTTTGCAGAGGTGGCAGGATTTGCCAAGAGTAGGAAGGGAAAGGGGCTTGCCGTGTAGATGTGACGTTTTCTGTACCTCGCTGGAGCTTTGCAGTGGGATCTTGTTTCGCTGCTCTCTGATGTACTCTTTTGCTGTACTTTTGACTGATGTCTGTTAATGCTTAAACACCAGTCAGCAATGCTTGAGCTATCTCATGGCTTGTTGAGGTCCACTGACTATCACCATGCATCTCACAGCAGCCTTGTTTTTGGAACATCAGAGTGAGAAGAAATTTGTCTAACAGAAGCACTTCTTACTGGAGCTTTCGAACAGGCAGCCACCACAATTCTTATCCCATTGTAGGTAAAGATATGCTCATGAGGTAACAGGTGTGCAAAAAGTTATTTATTTAGTAAGATACTGTACATATTTATATATCCCTCTCCCTATATATATTTATATATCACTTCAAAATTAGGGACTATCAGTGATTATCTGCAGTGCAGATACTAAAACAGACCATTTTGATGTGAGACCCTTGGGCACATGGCAAGTTTCTCTCCCTACTACAAGGCACAGGCTCCCCATGCCCCTAAGGCTTACCTGCATAAATACCGTTATGCTAAGGTCATGTGTAGCTTCACTGTTTCACTTCTCCCCTCCTTTCTGCAGGTGTGACTTCCTGCCAAAGGTATGGCGACATCATCTTGGCATCAGACTGGCCATGGAAAAAAGGTTGCCTTAAGAGCTACAGAGCTGGCTTGTGAGACAGTTTGGTTTTTGTTTGGCCTTTGCATAGTTTTAAGTGCTTCAGCCATTTCTTGTTTGTAGGACAGTAGCAAACTTCTCAAGCAGATGTTAAGATGCGAATACAGGGAAGTGTGCAGCTCCTGTCCCATGCAGCGGCCCTAACTGTTCTGAAGAATTACACACTTTGTCAAGTCCCATTTGTTATTCCTTTCTTGATTTAGCCTATTTTCCACCAGGGGGAAGGGAAGGTGAACCACCTAATTTGCATAGCTCTTGGAGGCAAAAATTTTCAGAAAAATTAGGGCCTTGACATGGTGATTTTATATGCATGTGGATGTCTTGTCAGCCCATGGTCTGGGATAGCATTTCTGAGATAGCATTTCTGAGATAGCATTTCCTTGAATGGATAAGTAAGGCCTAAGTGCACAGACTGTATGAAGTGCTTTTGGTTTCTGATGAGATGAAATGCCTTTAAGATAAAGCCTGGCCCCACCGAAATCAAGAGCAAATCTCTGTGGGGCCTAAGTATTACAAAACTTGACTGTCTAGAAATGACTGAAGTCTAGATAGGCCAGATCTTTCTAAGCTGCTAAAAGGCTGCTCTGCAGAAGGATCTTTTTTCCTTAACTTAGTTTGCTGTGAAAATATATTTTACTTTAGAAATGGTCTTCCTGTGGTGACCAGGTCAAGAGGGGATCATAACCACACACTTGATAAGGGAGTCTACAGCTGTATGGGATGAGGCTGTAATGCTCTTCTTTGGGCAGCATGGGGGTCTCATGGAAAAATCCTGAAGCACCCATCCAAAAAGACTAGGGAGAAACCAAACTGCAGATCAGCTACCCTGCTGGCTTTTCAGCATTCAAATTTCAAGCCTGAACTGGGATCCAAACAGAGACAAATAGTAATTTTCTCCTTATAGGAGACCTGAAATTGCAGGCTAGCATTTCCCTGACCTCTCAGTTGTTCCCAGTCCTGTGTTTTGTGGCATTAGCCTGTCTCACCAGCAACATTAGGTCAAAGCAGACCCAGAGGTCTCCCTGTCAATGACAAAGGAGTTGTGCTTTCTTCCCAGACATGTCATTCCTGCCCACAACCAAGCTCTGAGATAAAGTTGGCCTAGGAGGATTGCTCAGATATGCAGGTCACGGGAAGGCCAAAGCATGTAACCTTGGAGTGAGACAGCCTCAGTACCTCTGTGAGACTGACATTTGAAGATGGAGAGAAAAGGAAAGACAGGCCATAAGTGCAGATGTCGATACACTTGTGTGTGTGCACATGTGAGTGAATCTGTGGGTAAGAAGCTGAAAGCAGAACGGCTGCTGTGCTTGGCAGGAAACAGGGGTAGCTGGGCTGGCCCTCAGAGTGGGAGGAAAGCGTAAAGGCAACTTCAGACCTGAAAAGTGCCATCATGAGGACTGGACTGGATTGAAACCATGCACATTGACTTCTGTGCTGTGCAGCCACAGTGACTGCAGCCATATTTAACCCAAGGTTTTCCTTTTCCTCCAAGGGAAGAGAGAGGCCAGAAAAGGACCACATACATTAGCTAGCTTCGGAGCTATGCTATAGCTCTTGTTCAGTTGGGGGCCTCTGAATGGAGTTTTGCACTGCAGTATGACTAGTGGGTGTTCGATACCCACTGCACATGGCTGCATGGGATTTGCTTGTGTGAGTAAGGGGAGACAGTTCACTCCATGCCAGGCAGGGAGGCACCCACAGGAATTAGAGGAACACTTGTGGATAAGACAGAGGTGGAACTAAAACTGGCAGCCTAAAGCCAAAAAAGTGTACTTCTTAGGAAGTACATTATTAGTGGTTAACAACAGGATCAAGATAAGTCATATGGACAAAGGGCAGTAATAGGACAGTTTCTACTACAAATTTCCCTGTAGCTGTTGCACAGATCAAAAGAATCTTTCAGCATTCGTTCCTGGGAACAATAAAATGAAGGCCTGCCTCTTGCCTTGATTATAGAATCAGGAGTGAATCTGTTGAAGTCAGTGCAGTTGTCCTGACATAGTGAAACAAAGGATGAAGACACATAAATCCATCAGCCAGGAAAGGGACAGCCCTGACAGCTTAAAGATATGCTGAAATGACTGATACTAGAGGAAGTAAGAGTGCAATTTCTTCCCACAGCGCTATTCAGCCAACCTTGACCTTTAGGGAGAATTGCTAAGTGAGGACTGCTCTGCCCCTGTATCCATTTTGGGTCCTGGCTGCTCTGCACCATCAGACAGCAGAAGGGCTGGTGTGAAGTGCCTGGCTTCAGGGTACCCAGCAAGACACCTTGCTCTTGTCCCAGCGTGGGCCAAAGGGTACCTGTGGCAGTGTGAATAGCTTTGAAGGAGCATTCAGCAGCAGAGACTGGTGAAGCCCTTTCCTGGCTAACCCTGAGGATGGGCAAGAACTCGCAGGGATTTGTACTATGTTTAGTCTCACTGTTTGCTCCCATTTCTCTCAGTGCTGAATAACTGCCTGCTGAAGCTGAGGATGTTTCTAACCTCTTGGGCAAAATTTTACCTCTACTTTCTAGCTGGTCATGTCGGTGCTTTCTTTTCCCACTGTTGCACATGGCAAGGCTGGCTGGACAGTGCAGCCCAGAGCAGAGCTATGTGTCCACAGAGCACCTAGGAGTGAGCCCAGGACATCAAACACAGCAGGTTCTGCTTCCATGTGCAACGTGTTATGCCCACTGCAAGGAGAGGGTTTGGGATACTTTTGATAAAGATGACAAAGATGATATCTTCTTTTCCTCCCCCAAATATACACTGTCCTAGGCTGTAGCTTTGCATAATTTCCTGGGAGCCCATACCTTGGTGGGAACCCATTGGCACTGTGGTATTGTGTCCCTCCATGACACTAATTAGCCTTCATTGGCCTAGTTCTTTACTGACTCTGGCCTCCGATCAACAGCTTCAGGGAGACTTGGATGTAAGGTGTCCCCTTTTATTCCACTGCCTGTAGGAAGAGTTGGTGATGGGACTTTGAGGACAGGCAAAGATACAAAATTCCTACTTGCTCTCCATTTCCAGTCTCCACTTCCTCCTCTTACCAGATTAAGAGATGTCTGTATTTCAGGTATATTTTTCCAGTTTTAATGGAGAATGTCTGCTAGTATTTTCTGGTTGACTGCATTAATTTTAAAGAGAATCTTATGATTTTGTCATTCATTGTGGCCTTCTGTTCCCTCTAGTGGTGGCTACGCTCTCTGTAAGTCATAGCTACATAGGGAGTTTGTTTTCGGTCTGAGCCTACCTTCTAGATCTAATTTATCCTCAATCGGTACTGTTCATCACAGATATTCACTAAGAGCACTGGAGACATTTAATCCAAGCTCTGGAGTTTGGGTATAGCCCTTCTGCAGGCCTGAACCTCACCCAACATGGTGTGTCAAGCACCAGTCCACCAGCAGGTGTCCCAGAAGCCCGTTGGTTTCTCACCACAGTAGGCACAGGATCTGTTATACCTGGATTTGGATCTTCTGAAGGGCAGTGTGGATGCTGTGCCACAAGTAGGATACAGCCAAACTAAAAGCACAGCGTACAAAAGGAAAGCGTGTGGATGGTGGGACGGGGTGTGCTTGAGCCATGATCTTCACCTTACAGCATGGATACGCTCCTTTCGGGAGCTGAGGAGACTGCTGGTGCCTTGGTGACTGGAGCTGGCTCTACTGGCACAGTCTGGAGAGCCTAATCCAGTATAGTCCAGAGGATTAAGGACAAGTCCCTACAGCACAGGGTGAGAAGGAGTGTTTTCAGGGATGACATCAGGCAGATACCATATTTGGTGTCACATTTAACCAACACTGGAGTACTGGATTGAGACTGTCTGGTGCTTATCATTCCGCTGCTCTGCAGAGAGCATGGTCTTCCTTATGTTCCAGCAGCCCTTCATCTTTGAAAGGGACGAGAAGTTCATGGGGGATTACCAGTTCTCTATTAGCAGTACCACCAACAGACAATAGTTTCTCCAGCTTTTGCAATGGAAATGAAACCTCTGTCTAAAGGAAAAGCAGTAATAATGTATTAGTCTGTGACAAAAGCACAGCAGTATGTGCTAGCACCACCTAGCCAGCATCCCCATCATTGCATCACCAGCTACATCTTTCTCCCTTTTTTTCCATCTTCCAGCTCGATGCAAGTAGTTGTTCTCTATTTTCAGTTACAGGTCCTATTTACTGCCTTGTATCCTTTGTCTTCTGGCATTATTGCACATCCTCCCCTGCTGCCCATCGTCTTTCAGGGAGAGGCTGCAAATTTGCAGGCAAAGCCATCAACTATGTTCCAGTACTTTAGAGTGAGGAGGAAGGGAGGTCTTCTGGCAATATCCCAAACCTCAGACCCTCTGACAAGGGTGAAGCTGGAGTGTTCCTGCACCATGCTTACAGTAAGTGCCTGAAACGTTGTGCAAATGGCTATAGGGCATGCAGCCCCTTGGGAAGCTCTAGCTTGACACAAGGCACAGTCCATCAGCCCTAAAAGCAGGGAGCTGTGAAGTCACCTTTGCTACCTGCTGTCTCCAGATGGGGTAGCCCCAGGCAGGGGTCAGCTGGACCCAACCGTGTCATTTCAAGACCATGTGTCGGGAGCAGCAGGGGAAGGGCCAGATGAGTAGCAAGTAATAACCTGAGGCAAGTAATCACCATAGACTAGGCAGTGCTGTGGGGCCAGCGATCCTTGCATGCCATGTAAGCAGTGCCCTGTTTCATGCTATGGAGGCTGTCCTGGCAGCCCACTCTGTCTTGAAGCTTGCACAGCTCCTGAGCTCATCTCCTGGCCTCCTTTTTCAGCGTGTGCTTTGCCCGGGCAGTGACAAGGAGGTAGTACAGTAGTGTGTGAATGAGGGCAAGATATTCTTGCAAGCCCTTGGTCCTCATCCCCAGTGTGTGAAGGTCGCTGGCTCCTGGGTAAATTTCCATCGGATGCGGCACTCTCCCATTGCGACTCAGCATTTCTGACACCCGACTGCAGCTTCTTTCTCATCATTTTCTTGGTAAGGGGAACTAACAGCCGTTACTAGAGTGATTTGGCCACTGTCCAACGGTGTGTATATTACTCACACATTTCCCTGCTAGCAAAAGGCTTTTCTTTTTTCGCTCTCTGGTTGCAGCCTCTTCCTATCTTCATCATTATATAGCTCGGAAGGTCAGTGCTAAAAGAAATCTCAGAAGCTTTTTTTACAACCCAGAGTAAGGGAGGGCTGTGGGGGAGGGGAAGGGTGAGCGGGAAGGGAGGGTATGCCCAACTGAATTGATTCTTTGCTAGAATTGTCTCTGATACAGCTGAAAACACAACCCTGGAAAATGGGATATTTATAGAAACTGTACTGCCCCTGTTGGGTAAATCTCAAGGTCATCCGATGTTCACTGCAAAAGGAATGGCCAGATACTGCTGCTGTTGCCCCAGCATCATCAGACTGTAAGACCTTCAATTCAGCACTGAAATCTGCATACAAAATGGGATCCTACTCCCTCTCCCTAACAACCGTCTCTCCTGAAAAACGTGTTAAGGAAATACACAGCCCATCAGTGAGGCTGAGGCTGCTCAAAATGCCTGCATGGCGCTTTTTTTTTTTTTCCTGTGAGAACATTAAGCTATTAACTCTAATTCCCTCAGAGGTAGAGGTCCACAATTCATTTCACATATAGGGCATCTCAGGAGTTTGCCTGAACAAGCAAAGGACCAAGTGCTGGCCTGAAGCCAGTTCTTTCATTTTTGAGCCCTTCCCATCCCTTGAGAAAATTCTGCATGGAAGTGCTGGATGCCAGAGTCCCCAGAGAGAAAAGAGGAGCAAAGAACTCATGTTTTCACTACATCTGTTATATTACTGCACACAGACACGTCCTGACCTCAACATCAAGTGAACGCAAGCGTTTCACTGCCCTCATGCCCACAAAAGTCCTTGCTACCAAAGAAATCTGTGGTAGCAGGGAAAGGTGAGAGCAAGGTCATGACCGCAGCTCTTCCACTCTGGCCCAAACAACTGTCCAGGTCTAAAGAGTGAGGGGTCTCCACTGGAGAGAGTGGAGCCAAGAAGGCACTGTCCTGAGGCAGCTACCCACTTCTGAAAGTTTAAAACACTCTCCCCTTCCAAAACATTGAAGGCAAACTAAGTGTGACCTCTAGACAACCTTCCTGAATTGCCTTTCCTGAGCACAGAGCAACACCTTCCCTAATATTTTCGGTTTCTGACATATCTTTCCTCCAGTGGGGGTTCTTGCAAGAGCCTTTAAGTTTTGTGTACAGGGTTAATAGGAAAAAATAGGGCAATTATTCATCTATTCAAACAGTTATTCTGCTGTGAACCAAAATACTTGATTTCAGTGACAGTATTGTAGCCAACACAATGCAATGCAAAGCAGTAATAAAAGCCAAAAGACCATCAGGCTGGGCCACAGTGGTCTGCAATGACTGTGACAATAATTGTGTGGCAACTGCGACAAGGAGCATGCAAAGCATATAGCAAAGGTGACCGCTCACAAGCGTACACCTCATGAAGAGTACATTTGTGCTGTTGCATGACCTTGGGTCAGATTAAGCTAGACAAATACAAGTGTGCCAAGCTGTACTGGAGCATGTCCTTTGAAAAGGTGTGCTCACTCAGGTGAGGCTGTAGGACTTCAGCAATCACCTCCCAGGTCCTCAGCTCTGCAGTGCCCCAGGGATACGTTTTCTTCTGGGTAGCTGGAAGCTGGTCTGGTTGTCTCCATAGAAATACTAGAAATATTGCCTGCCCATCAGACTGCATTGCAGGTGGATTTAAACCTGGTATATACTGTCTTAGTGAAGGGGTCATTTCTGATGTAGAAGTAGTGAGTAGGTAGCTGACCAAGAATACTCAGCCCAAGGGAAATTATGGAAAAGCACTGGAAGACTAACAGTTTTGAACACAGTGGCTAACAACCTGAGCCTGAGCCAAGTTGAATGGCTCATTAAACTCAGGTGATAAATTTTTGTGGGTCAAGGGGAAATGGATAAGGAAAAATGCTGTGGAAAAGCTTAACTTAATGCTGCAGGTGAAGGTGAACACTGAGTGTGAATATGCAGTGCTGCACAAAAAAGTGTACAAATAGAAAAGGGAGATACAGGGCAAGACAGTCCAAAGCATTTGACCTCCAGGTTCCCAGATCAAACTTCCCTGCTCTGGGAAGAGAAAATTACATGTAGGTTTAAAGGTGGATCCTATGAGAAAAGCAGTGGTTGCTTGCGTCTCTGAAGAGTAGAGGCTGTAGGAGGTATGAATTCCTAGCCTAGGATGGTCCGTCTTGCTAGGACTTGTGTGAAATTGAATCCACTCTAGAGGATTCACACCAGAAAGGCTGCAGTTAATACACATGACATTCTCAAGGATTAGAAAGATGAATTTCATGGGCCAGATTACTTTAGAGACATTGGTGCTATCATATCAAGGTGAATCCTATCACCCATCCAGGAGTACACATGACCAATATGAGAGCACCACTGGGGTATGAAATATAGGGGCAGCTTACTTACGTGGGAGGAGATGGTTAAATGCATCAATGGGAGAGAAGCCTGCAAGTACACTGTTTGTCCTGTTAAACTTTAAAAGTTTAGGGCAGAAATTGTCTCTGTCTTGTGTTCAGTGTTGTCTTAGCCATATTTTGGAGAATGTATGGTTGGGTCTTACTTAATGAGGCCCAGCTCAGAGAGGTAAATGATGCACGAAGCACCCAAAATACGGCTCCTTGTAGGAATTCTATACTATTTCTTGATAGATGTTTTAACTTTTCATTTGAATGCTCTCGGAAGGAAAATATGTTGCCCTGATCTGCTGGCTACCTTGATGATTAATGCACTGCTGAGCTACTATGTGTCTTCAGGTGGCCTCAGAGAGGTGTCTGGTACACAAGAAAGACAAAGCTGTAGCTCAAACATTGTGGAAGCCTTTCTCTGCTCTTTTTTCTCTTATTTATTAACACTTCTTGTTGAAGAACTGTAGCCTAATCATTATTATGCTCATGCCCCACCCGTGTAATTGGGGCACGAGCAAAATTCTTTTCTTAGGTCTTGTCCTTTGGGCGTAGCACCCACTCCATAATCACTCTGTCCTGTTGGATGTGGCATCAAGAATAAGTTTGTATGTTTTTAACACTGGGACCACCACCCCCAACAGCGCAGAATGCTGAAGGGGCCCTATGGAGAGTGTACAGGTTAGGACCATGCCAGGTAAGAGGGATATACTCTATTCATTCACTCCCTCTAACACTGTTTTGTGCCTTTTAAGTTCTACAAAGTCACAAGAGGCTCCTCCTGCTATGCACATTTTTTAAAGGCCTCCAAGCAGAATGACCTCCTTCTCTGTTCCCTTGGTGAGAGGACACCCTTCTGCCTACAGTGAAATGAAGCAAATAATAACATCTGCTAGTCCAGGGGGCATCTTTCAGCAGTGGAAGCTCACAGGTTTTGCCTGGTATTTTCCCTCTTCCTAAAGCACATGTTAATGATTTTGACCTTTCTAGTAATTTGATTCCAAAAACAGCGTTGCAGCAGCTGAGCCCTAAGCTGTCGTTTTGAAGAGAAGATTATTATCACTCTGAAATCAAAGCAAAGGGCTGCTTGCTCAAGCCTGTGTGGAGATCTCCTCATGTATGGAGATCCTCCTCTCTCACCTCTCTGTGTCCTCAGCTCTGGGCCTGCTGTCAAGAAGTTCCAGTCTGGTGGGCAGATGCAAAGATAAATCTGCTGCCAATTCTTTGCATCAGTGTAGTATAAAAAAGCTCTAGGAGAGCCAAACTGGTTGAATCTTTTGAGGTGATATCGAAGCAATCTTTGTACACAGGTACCTGGGAGAGAGGAACGTGTGCGTGTGTGAAAACATTTGTTTGTGGTGTGCAGTAGTTGAAAGGACTTTTAGGCTATTTGCAGATAGACCAGAAAGTGCTCCCTGCTTGCCTTAAGCAGAAGAAGCTGGCTTGTGCAAAAGGGCTCCTTCCAGATCTGTGTTCCCTAGGCTCCTCCCACAGTATGAATAATCCCTAACATTTCAGTGACTCAGTGGATTTGCGATGGAAATCACGGCAATATTTTCAGAGTCCCAGTCTAATACCTGAGCCCCGACAGGATTCTTGCCCCCACATCTCTGGCATTTTGCATAGTTACGCAACACCTCTTACTCACAGCACTGAAATCAGGAGTATGTCCGCGTAGTGAGGAACTAGCGGAACTCAGAGTAAAATCCAAACCTTCCTCTTTGTTCACTCCTGAAAACCTTTTCATTCATGTTTGAGTTTGCAACATTTTTTTTGGAAGTGATTTGCAGATAGCTTGCTCTATTGGCAGGAGCAATAAGGTCACAACTTTATTTTTAACTTCTCACTTTTGCATTGCAAAATTCAAATTATTGTGTGGAATGAAAGTCCAATTAGCTGCTTCCTGAGACTAACATGAGCATCTGCCTTCAGCTTGGCTGTTTCATCCCCTCTTCTCGCGGTCCCCTTCCTCCTGTTCCCTAAATGCTTATTAAGAACAGCCATTGAAAGAGCAGGTACGTAAAAAAGAGAAAGAAGTAATCTCATCCATACAAAGCCCTAAGCCCGTGGCTGTGTTTCTTGTATCAACTGAATAGCAAGCTGCTGTCCTCAGAAAACTGATAATAAAAATCATTTGGGAGGGTCACTGCTCAGTGCAGAGCAATGTCTGTTCTCAATGCAGTTTCCGGTTGCTCCTTTATGGAAAGTGTCCTGTCTGTTGTGCATGACAGAGGTGGTTCTCCAGGTTAGATGGAGCATTCACAGTCATGTGCAGAGGCCGCAGAG